>NC_079189.1:300416565-300676565 GCF_029499605.1 Hyla sarda
CAATCTTTCGATTGCATACACTGTCCAATGCTGAGCTTTGTCTCAGCATTGATCAGTGTTAGCAATGCTCTGCTGCTCCAGCCTGCTGAGGCTTCCTGGGGCAGCAGAGGACCGATCGGACAGGGAGGAGGCAGGTAAGGGTAAGGTGAAGACAAGGATATAAATATACAGTGCAAATAAAAGACACAAAGGAGTTAAATGGATCCAACCTGTGATGTGATGTTAAAGGATTGGACATATAAAAGCTCTGTTTGTCCCAATACAGTTTGAAAAGGACCTGGCCTATAAGTAGTACCTACTTCCACAGTCCAGCACTATCTGTCACTGCAATAATTCTTGTGGGTGGGTTGGCAAAAATGCCAGTTTGCTTTGGTACCAAATACCCTTTTAAATCCTGTATGCAGTAGCCTTTGTTCTTAGTCATTGTCATTGCCTAAACTTATAGTTTAGTTTTCTTTCTTTATGCTGCAGTGAATAATATAAAATTAAGACATTGTTAACATAACAATTGATTTACTTCTTACAGGGGCTCCACTTCCGATGACAAACAATCCTCAGCAGAGCTTGACGCAATGCTACAGCATCACCATAACATGCAAGAGAAGCTAGCAGAGGAGATGTTGCGTCTTACTCAGAATCTTAAGAATAACACCTTAGCAGCACAAAATGTCATTAAACAGGACAACCAGGTAAATGACTTAGAGAAGGCAGTAAATATCTGCTTAACCCCTTGAGGACGCAGCCAATTTTTTATTTTTTTTACTTGCATTCTTAGAACCATAACTCTTTTATATTTCTATCCACAGACCCATGTGAGGGCTTGATTTTTGCACGACACATTGTAAATTATAAAGACGGCACTCGTTTTACCATAAAATGTAATTTAAAAAAAATTATATTTATGTGGAGAAATTGAAAAGAAAACCGCAATTTTTCAAATTTAGAGGGTTTCATTTTCACACTTTACACCTTACTATAAAATGACATGTTCTATTTATTCTGTAGGTCAATACGATTAAAATGATACTCATGTTTCAGTCATGACCGTAAATGTTTGCACCCCTGAAATTTTTCAAGAAAATTAAGTACTTCTCACAGAAAAGGATTGCAGTAACACATATTTTGCGATACACATGTGTATTCCCTTTGTGTGTATTGGAACTAAACCAAAAAAGGAGGGGAAAAAACAAATTGGACATAATGTCACACCAAACTCCAAAAATGGTCTGGACAAAATTATTGGCACCCTTTCAAAATTGTGGAAAAATAAGATTGTTTCAAGCATGTGATGCTCCTTTAAACTCACCTGGGGCAAGTAACAGGTGTGGGCAATATAACAATTCCACCTGAAAGCAGATAAAAAGGAGAGAAGTTCACTTCTCTCACAATGCAAAGAGAAGTCTTTGCATTGTGTGTCTGTGTGTGCCACACTAAGCATGGACAACAGAAAGAGAAGAGAACTGTCTGAGGACTTGAGAACCAAAATTGTGAAAAAAATATCAATACAAGTCCATCTCCAGAGATCTAGATTTGCCTTTGTCCACAGTGCGCAACATTATCAAGAAGTTTGCAACCCATGGCCAGGGCCGGATTAAGAGCATCATGGGCCTGGTGCTGAAGATTTTGTTGGGCCTAAAGTTGACATGACACAACAGCTGTGTTGCGGCTATTTGTGGGTTTGTGGGTTTTAGTGCAATGCCATTTACTTACATTATGTGCAAACAGCATGATACACAGAGTGTGACGTAGGTAGGTATTTAATTGGGTTGTTGCCTGGCTAGATAGGTAGCTGGGTCGGTTGTAAGCTTGCTGGGTAAGTAGCTAGCTAGGTAGCCATGTAGGTAGGTAGCCAGGTTCGCTGATTGGCTGGTAGGTAGCTAGCTAGCTATAATCCCTATCAGGGCTGTTTTTACACATTGGTGGGCCCAGTGCAAGACTGTAGAGGAATAGGGGTGCAGTTGCCCATAACAACCAATCAGATCGCTTCTTGCCTTTTGAGAAATGAAAGAACTGATCTGATTGGTTGCTATGGGCAACTGCCCCACTCTTCCTCTGCACAGGTAATCTACTTATAGGCCTGTATGTTTATAATACTTGATCTATTTTAACCAGGGCCAGATTAAGGCTGTCTGGAAGACGGATTAGTTGCAGTATAGTTCCCCGGATTAGGTGCAGTATAGTTCCCCGGATTAGGTGCAGTATAGTTCCCCCACATTAGGTGCAGTATAGTTCCCCCACATTAGGTGCAGTACAGTTCCCCCACATTATGTGCAATACAGTTCCCCCACATTATGTGCAATACAGTTCCCCCACATTAGGTGCAGTATAGCTCCCCACATTAGGTGCAGTATAGTCCCCCACATTAGGTGCAGTACAGTTCCCCCACATTAGGTGCAGTATTGCTCCCCACATTAGGTACAGTATAGCTCCCCACATTAGGTGCAGTACAGTTCCCCCACATTAGGTGCAGTATAGCTCCCCACATTAGGTGCAGTACAGTTCCCCCACATTAGGTGCAGTACAGTTCCCCCACATTAGGTGCAGTATAGCTCCCCACATTAGGTGCAGTATAGCTCCCCACATTAGGTGCAGTACAGTTCCCCCACAGACATACAGCCTTCAGCCATATACAGTGTATGGCTGGAGGCTGTATGCCTGTTTACTGCCACAGTGTTCTGAGCACCGCTCCTCCGGACCGGGGTCCCTGCGTGCGCTACCTCCCAGCAGCCCCTGCGTTTTTAAAGTTAACACGGGGACCGCCGCAGAGAGGTAACCGCCGGCACATCCTTGTGTCCTGAAAAGATTTTTCAGGACACAGGGATGTCCCGAATGTGATGGGGTTCCCCTGCGGGCATGGGACATCGCATGGCCGGCCCTCTATCGCGGGCCGCCCTTGCTATTCACTGGGCCTATTTTAACATAGGGGCTTGGAGCGGCAGCTCCATCCTCCCCTACGTTAATCCAGCCTTGCCCATGGCACTGTAGCTAATCTCCCTGGGTGTGGATGGAAGAGAAAAATTTATGAAAGGTGTCCGGATGGTGGATAAACAGACCCAAACAAGTTCCAAAGATATTTAAGCTGTCCTGCAAGCTCAGGGAACATCAGTGTCAGCGTGAACTATCCGTTGACATTTAAATGAAATGTAATGCTATGGCAGGAGACCCGGAAGGACCCCACTGCTGACACAGAGACATAAAAAAGCGTTTTGTGGACAGATGAGATCAAGATAGAGCTTTTTGGTAAAGCCCATCATTCTACTGTTTACCGAAAACGGAATGAGGCCTACAAAGAAAAGAACACAGTACCTACAGTGAAATATGGTGGAGTTTCAATGATGTTTTGGGGTTGTTTTGCTGACACTGGCACTGGGTGCCTTGAATGTGTGCAAGGCATCATGAAATCTGAGGATTACCAATGGATTTTGGGTCGCACTGTACAGCCCAGTGTCAGAAAGCTGGGTTTAGCCTGAGATCTTGGGTCTTCCAGCAGGACAATGACCCCAAACATATGTCAGAAAGCACCCAGAAATGCATGGCAACAAAGCGCTGGAGAATTCTGAAGTAGCCAGCAATGAGTCCAGATCTAAATCCCATTGAACACCTGTGGAGAGATCTTAAAATTGCTGTTGGGAAAAGCCCTTCCAAGAAGAGAGACCTGGAGTAGTTTGCAAAGGAAGAGTGGTCCAACATTCCGGCTGAGAGGTGTAAGAAGCTTATTGATGGTTATAGGAAGAGACTGATTTCAGTTATTTTTTTTCCAAAGGGTGTGCAACCAAATATTAAGTTAAAGGGGTTATCCACCATAAGGTGATTTTAGTACGTATCTGGCAGATAGGAAGGAAGGATCTGCGCTTGTCTTGGGGCTAAATGGCTATGTTGTCAGATTACCATAATACTGTGGCTAGCTTTATGAGAACTGATATTTCCTGCTTGAGTTTTCTTTTTTTTTTTTTTTTTTTTTTACTACAAATACCATAATTCCATTTTCCTCCCTCCCACACATCAGCCACCCACCCATTGAAACATAAATGAGCTGCATCCATTCAAAAGACCTGTGGTTTTCAATCAGGGTGCCTACAGCTGTTGCATTAGATTGCAGATTGATCTCTCTCCCACCAAGCGATCCCTTCACCCATTGAAGCAGACAGGCAACCTGGTAAAAATCTGAGACAACAGTAATTTTGTATGCTGTTAAAAATAAATATTGGGGTGAAAATCACAGAAGGATTGTGAGAAAACCATCACACACAGGTACAGACACTATATTATGAAATACACTAACTTTACAGCACCTGTAGCATAGTCAAATGAAAAAAAAGTCCTGGAATACCCCTTTAAGGGTGCCATAATTTTGTCCAGCCCATTTTTGCAGTTTGGCGTGACATTATTTGCTTTTTTTCCCTCCCTTTTTTTGTTTAGTTCCAATACACACTAAGAGAATAAACATGTGCATAGCAAAATACTGTGAGAAATACTTCACTTTCTAGAAAAATTTCAGGGGTGCCAACATTTACGGCGATGACTGTATATGTTTTACACCGTTTCACCATAGGGGGTCAACTTTTATATTTTGATAGTTTGGACATTTGCGTACACTTGCTAATACCAAGTATGCCTACTAATTATTTTTTTTTACATTTTTTGGGGTAAAATAGGAAATATGGGCAGTTAAACTTTTTATTGCGGGAGGGGCTTATTCAAAAAAAAGTTAAACTATTTTTTTTTTACAATTTATTTTACATTTTTTATGTCCCTATAGGGGACTATTTATAGCAACCATTAGATTTTTAATAGTGTTCAGTGCTATGCATAGGCATAGCACTGATCAGTTTAATCAGTGATCTACTTCTCTGTTCTGCTAGAAGGCAGACCGGAGAAAAAGACCCTGTGAGAGTGGCCAGAGGCAGGTGAGCGGACCTCAGTCTGCCGTCTTGGCTCGCCATTACCGATAGGTCCATTGCTTCTGATAGCAGCCAGGACCCTCTGTGCATGAAATGATGGCATCTCTTGCGCTCCCTTCACGTACAGGACGTAAATGTATGTACTGGTGAGCGAAGTACCAGGGCATCAGGATGTACATTTACGTCCAATGTCCTTAAGTGGTTAAACATAGGTTAGCATATGGAGATGGCTATTGTGAATAACACTAATGTAACACATCTCTTTATTCATTTAGACACTTACCCAATCTTTAAAACTGGCGGACCAGAACTTTGAGAAGCTGAAGACTGAATCAGATCGCCTGGAGCAGCATGCAAAGAAATCTGTCAATTGGCTATTATGGATCATGCTTATCTTTGTTTGTTGTACATTTATCAGCATGATACTCTTCATCCGACTTTTTCCACGGCTGCGGTGACAGCTTTACTATCAGTTATAGTCTCTTCATGTGATTTATAAAAGCCAGTGATATGGATATCTATCTAAACAACTAAAAAGTCACATATGGATTTATTTAATAGTTTGACAGACCAGTGTTTTACTGCTATTTCCCATTTACTTAAAAGTTTTTTCACAACACTAAAACAAAAGAGATTTTAGTTCTATGTGAAGTGTATGTTTTTTATTTATACGTACAAAGCCAATTACTAGGGTATTCAGCACCCTTTTTTATGACCCTCGACAGAACAATATTTAAATAGGTGGCAATCCATTCCTGTCTTCTAGAATTAGCTATAATGAGGAAGAATTAACTTCAGAAAACACTTATCAGGTTGTTATTGTACCTTTTGATCAAAATGTGCAAGCCCACTTGCCACAACAAGGCCACCTGATAAGAGTGTGTCCCTAAACTAAAACTACCGTAGAGCTGGGTGGCAACCACCAATGCTGCGACACCATGCTCACAAGGGGGATGACCCAGTTGCCAGGCAGCCCCACTACTACCCGAATAGGCCCCCAGCTTTGGTCCTTACCACCGTACAGACAAAGCACCACAGCAACAATGGCCGTTAATGCTGCACTGTTAAAACAACTTAGTCATCCCCAACATAGCCACCATACTGGATTTTCTGCAGAGGGGACTTAAGAAGTTCTTAAAACCACCCACTTTGAAAGTACAGGTATCAGCACTGGGTGCCCTATATAATCAATAGACTGCAGACCATCATTTGGTCATAATTTTTTTTTTTTTTTAAGGCAGCTAAGATGTTATCAGTCTGGAGTTTCTCTAGAACCTCATCCTGGGATTTATCTGTCAAATGTCTGACCCATTTGAGCCTATTGCCTCCATCTCCCTTAAAAACTTAGTCCTAAAAACCTTGCTTGTAGTAGCAGTCACATCAGCAAGAAGAATAGGGGAGTTGTCAGCTCTGTCTAGTTCAGAATCATACACAGATTTTGGACGACAGAATGATCTTTAAACCAGAACCAGCGTTCTTTCCCAGGGTTGTGTCTAGATTTAATTTGTCAAAGGAACATTATAAAACTGTCCTTTGGTACTCGTCCATCTAATGATAAGGAAAGGCTATATCACACCCTAGATGTGATGCATTGGGTATTATAGTACTTAGAAAGAACTAAGAGCTTTAGAAATGTTTCCTCATTTATTGAGATTTCTGGCCCGAATAAGGGGGCAAAAGCTAGCAAGGACCAGGGGCGGATTGAAAGGTCGGGCACTGCCTGGGGGCCTGGGGCTGAGGGGGGGGGGGTGCCTGCCCACGGGATGCTGCTTGATGAGGGGGCATCATCATTATCCTACTTTAATGCAGGAATTTCTCCCCTTCACGATCTGTGTAGGAGAATGTGAGTCACATGTCCTTCAGGTCCTTAGAGTACCTGTCACCAAATAAAACTTTTAATATAGTGTTCCTTGTGTAATGAGCAGACACATTCCCATTCACTTGCTTTTAAAATGATCAACATAAATATGTTTAGAATATAATATATAAAAAAAATGGCCACTAAGTGGCTCTGTTCTGTTCCCCGCCTTCTGAGCCTGAGGTCTTCTATTCATCACAGCACTGCAACCATGTGAGGGCGGAAGTGATGTCATGCCTGCTGAGAAATGCCCTTTTTCTCCTGCTGGGAAATTGTGAGCAAGAAGAAGGGTATGATACACAGCTTTTTAAAGCTCAGAAATTTCTTTTAAGGATGGGAAGAGTGTTAAGAGAAGTTAGGGAACATAGCCTGAGTTAATTTAGAAAAGTTTATTTGGTGACAGGTACTTTTTAAGCAGCACTGCACAGAGAAAGAAGACTTTAGAGTGAAATAAGATATGTGTGTGCATTCACACCATGTCTTATAGTTCAGTCACCTTTTACCCCTTAAGGACCACGGGTTTTTCCGTTTTTGCACTTTAGTTTTTTCCTTATCACCTTCAAAAAATCATAACGCTTTAAATTTTGCACCTACCGACTCATATGAGGGTTTATTTTTTGCACTACTAATTGTACTTTGTAATGACATCAATCATTTCACCACGAAATGTACGGCGAACCCAGAAAAAAAATATTTGTGGGGCAAAATTGGGGAAAAAGTCATTTAGTCAATTTTGGGATCTTTCAATTCTACGCAGTGCACTTTTCAGTAAAAATGAAACCATATATTTATTCTGTAGGTCCATATGGTTACAATGATACCCAAATTATATAGGTTTTTCTTTATTTCACTACTTTAAAAAAATTATAACTACATGCACCAAAATTTGTATGTTTAAAATTGTCCTCTTCTGACCCCTATAGCTTTATTTTTCCGTATACGGGGTGGTATGAGGGCTAATTTTTTACGCTATGATCTACCATTTTTGTTTTTTACGTATATGCCATTGACCATGCAGTTTAACCCCTTAAGGACCGAGGGGTTTTCCGTTTTTGCATTTTCGTTTTTTGCTCCTTGCCTTTAAAAAATCATAACTCTTTCAATTTTGCACCTAAAAATCCATATGATGGCTTATTTTTTGCACCACCAATTCTACTTTGTAATGACGTCAGTCATTTTGCCCAAAAATCGACGGTGAAACGGAAAAAAAAATCATTTGTGCGACAAAATTGAAATAAAAACGCAGTTTTGTAACTTTTGTGGGCTTCCGTTTCTACGTAGTACATTTTTCGGTAAAAATGACACCTTATCTTTATTCTGTAGGTCCATACGATTAAAATGATACCCTACTTATATAGGTTTGATTTTGTCGGACTTCTGGAAAAAATCATAACTACATGCAGGAAAAGTTATACGTTTGAAATTGTCATCTTCTGACCCCTATAACTTTTTTATTTTTCCGTGTATGGGGCGGTATGAGGGCTCATTTTTTGCGCCGTGATCTGAAGTTTTTAACGGTACCATTTTTGCATTGATAGGACTTATTGATCACTATTTTGGACTTTGGAATTTTTTGGCGCACACGCAATTGACCGAGCGGTTTAATTAATGATATACCGTATATACTCGAGTATAAGCCGACCCGAGTATAAGCCGAGACCCCTAATTTCAACCCAAAATCCCAGGAAAAGTTATTGACTCGAGTATAAGCCTAGGGTGGGAAATACATCATCCCCCCCTGTCATCATCCAGACCCCCGTCATTAACATCCTCATCATCACCGCCTGTCATCATCCAGACCCTCATCATCATCACCTGTCCTCATCCCACCCCCCTTCATCATCCCCTTGTCATTATCCCCACCCCCTTCATCATCATCCCACACACCCCCCTTCATCATCCCCACCCCCCTTCATCATCCCCTTGTCATCATCCCCACCCCCTTCATCATCCCCTTGTAATCATCCCACACCCCCCCCTTCATCATCCCCTTGTCATCATCCCACACACCCCCCTTCATCATCCCACACCCCCCCTTCATCATCCCACACCCCCCCCCCCTTCATCATCCTCTTGTCATCATCCGCCCGCAGTGGTCTTCAACCTGCGGACCTCCAGAGGTTTCAAAACTACAACTCCCAGCAAGCCCGGGCAGTCCATCGGCTGTCCAGGCTTGCTGGGAGTTGTAGTTTTGAAACCTCCGGAGGTCCGCAGGTTGAAGACCACTGCGGCCTTCGACATCATCCAGCCCCCTCTCGCCCCCCTTTAGTTCTGTACAGTACTCACCTCCGCTCGGCGCTGTTCCGGTCCTGCAGGACTGTCCGGTGAGGAGGTGGTCCGGTGGGATAGTGGTTCCGGGCTGCTATCTTCACTGGGGGCGCCTCTTCTCCACGCTTCTGGCCCGGAATAGAGGCGTTGCCTTGACAATGACGCAGAAGTACGTTGGCAATGAACGTACCTCTGCGTCGTTGTCAAGGCAACGTGACTATTCTGGGGCCGGGCCCGAAGCGCTTAGAAGAGGCCTCCCCGGTGAAGATAGCAGCCCGGAACCACTATCCCACCGGACCACCTCCTCTCCGGACAGTCCTGCAGGACCGGACCAGCGCCGAGCGGAGGTGAGTACTGTACAGAACTAAAGGGGGTGAGAGGGGGCTGGATGATGTCGAAGGCCGCAGTGGTCTTCAACCTGCGGACCTCCGGAGGTTTCAAAACTACAACTCCCAGCAAGCCCGGACAGCCGATGGCTGCCCGGGCTTGCTGGGAGTTGTAGTTTTGAAACCTCTGGAGGTCCGCAGGTTGAAGACCACTGCGGGTGGAGAGTTCACTCGAGTATAAGCCGAGGGGGGTGTTTTCAGCACGAAAAAATCGTGCTGAAAAACTCTGCTTATACTCGAGTATATACGGTTTAATTAATGATATATTTTTATAATTCGGACATTTCCGCACGCGGTGATACCACATATGTTTATTTTTATTTTTATTTACACTGTTTTTTTTTTTTTATTGGAAAAGGGGGGTGATTCAAACTTTTAATAGGGGAGGAGTTAAATGATCTTTATTCACTTTTTTTTTTCACTTTTTTTTGCAGTGTTATAGGTCCCATAGGGACCTATAACACTGCACACACTGATCTTCATAATTGATCACTGGTTTCTCATAAGAAACCAGTGATCAGCGATTCTGCCGCATGACTGCTCAGGCCTGGATCTCAGGCACTGAGCAGTCATTCGGCGATCGGACAGCGAGGAGGCAGGAAGGGGCCCTCCCGCTGTCCTGTCAGCTGTTCGGGATGCCGCGATTAGCCGCGGCTATCCCGAACAGCCCGACTGAGCTAGCCGGCCACTTTCGGTTTCACTTTTATCCGCGCGGCTCAGCTCTGAGCGCGCGGCTAAAGGGTTAATAGCGCGCTGCGCCGCGATCGGCGCTGCGCGCTATTAGAGGCGGGTCCCGGCTTCACTATGACGCCGGGCCCGCCGCGATATGACGCGGGGTTACTGTGTAACCCCGCGTTATATCTGGAGAGCAGGACCAAGGGCGTACCTGTACGCCCTTGGTCCTTAAGAGGTTAATTAACATGATATTTTTATAGTTCGGTCATTTACGCACGTGGCGATACCACATATGTTTATTTTTATTAGGTTTTTATAATTTTTTATATGGAATTTGGAAAAAGGGGGGTGATCGGAACTTTTAAGGAAGGGGTAAATGTCCCTTAGGGGACTTTTAGGAGGAATCATTAGATTCCTCATACAGATCAATGTGGTTCATAGAACCACATTGATCTGTGTGATTTGCACTCCATTGATAAAGCCTGGTCCTGCCAGGCTTTATCAACAGGAGAGCCGGGACAGCCACAGCAGCAGAGGTTAATCCCTCTGGCCTCCTTTACAGTGAATAATCCCCCTGCAATCGCGCTGCTGGGGGGTGCAATCCACCCCACTGGACCTCCAGGGAGTGTAGACGCCACTGTCAACTTTGACAGCGGCAATCTAAAGGGTTAATAACTGGCCGTGGCGATCGCCGCATGTCTGCTATTAATGCCGGCCCCCAGCTACAAGAATCAGCTGGGGGCTGGCCGGTATGACGCAGGCTCAAGTCGGGAGCCCGCATCATACAACGGTTAATGGCACATGGACGAGTATACACGTCCATGGTCGTTAACCAGTTAAAGCTTCAATCCCTATTCTGCTGTTGCACCATATCTTATCCTCCTGTCACCTCCAAAGCTGAACTCACTATTCTGCTTTTACACCATGCCTTATCCTCCTGCCACCTCCCTCTCCCTATTGTGCTGTTACACCATGCCTTATCCTACAGTCACCTCCAGAGCTGCAGCCACTATTCTGCTAATACATTGTCTTATCTTCCAGTAAACTCCAGAGCTGCAGCCACTATTTTGCTGTTACATCATGTCTTCCAGTCACCTCCAGAGCTGCAGCCACTATTCTGCTGTTACATCACGTCTTGTCCTTCAGTCACCTTCAGAGCTGCAGCCACTGTTCTGCTTTTAAACAATGCTTTATCCTCCTGCCACCTCCAGAGCTGCACTCCCTATTCTGCTGTTACACCATGTCTTATAATACAGTCACCTCCAGAGCTTTAGCCACTTTTCTGCTGTTACATCATGCCATATCCTCCAGTCACCTTCAAAGCTGCACTCACTATTCTACTGTTATACCATGCCTTATCCTCCAGTCCCCTCCAGAGATGCAGCCATTATTCTGCTGTTATGTCTGCTGTTAAATTATCTGTTAAACAAACTGACCGGGACTGCTACAATGCCACTGCTACAGAGGACCCCTAGAAATGGCAAATGGGTTACTGTAGGTTCTGGAAGACTTAGAGTTGTGAATAGAAGACATGTTCCACAGTCTGTGGGTCTCCATAATTCATTTGCAGCACTCTCAGAATGTAAGGGCAACATGGATATTGGCTCAAGCACAGAAGGTGAGGAACCATCGACTCCTATGTCTAATGTATGCAAGACTGCAGCCAAGGAGAAAAAAGATAAAGTAAAATCTGAAAGAAAACAGCTGTTGCTGGGTGATTCAATCATAAGAAGTATGGAGCTTAAGGAAAATGGTTTTGTGAGAGGTCTACCGAGTGCTACTGCTAGAAGAGATAGAAGACTCATTCTTAATATTGTTAAGCAAGCAAAGCAGGAAGGGGAAGTCGATGTTCTTGTCCATCTAGGGACGAATGTCCTGGCTTGCAATAAAGTTTCAGAGGTGAAGAAATCTTTTATCACACTTGGTAATGATGTACAGGATTTTGCATCCACTGTTTCATTTTCTGAAGTTCTTCCTGTGCATAACGTTCAGAATGATAGGCAGAGGTGCATTAACCCCTTAAGGACTGAGCCCTTTTTCACCTTAAGGACTCTGTCATTTTTTGCAATTCTGACCACTGTCACTTTAAACATTAATAACTCTGGAATTCTTTTAGTTATCATTCTGATTCCGAGACAGTTTTCGTGACATATTCTACTTTAAGATAGGGGTAAAATTTTGTGGTAACTTGCATCCTTTCTTGGTGAAAAATCCCAAAATTTGATGAAAATTTTGAAAATTTAGCATTTTTCTAACTTTGAAGCTCTCTGCTTGTAAGGAAAATGGATATTCCAAATATTTTTTTTTTTATTCACATATACAATATGTCTACTTTATGTCTGCATCATAAAATTGACAAGTTTTTACTTTTGGAAGACACCAGAGGGCTTCAAAGTTCAGCAGCAATTTTCCAATTTTTCAAAAAATTTGGAAACTCGCTTTTTTTCAGGGACCAGTTCAGGTTTGAAGTGGATTTGAAGGGTCTTCATATTAGAAATACCCCATAAATTGCCCCATTATAAAAACTGCACCCCCCAAAGTATTCAAAATGACATTGTCAGTGTTTTAACCCTTTAGGTGTTACACAGGAATAGCAGCAAAGTGAAGGAGAAAATTCACAATCTTCATTTTTTACACTCGCATGTTCTTGTAGACCCAATTTTTGAATTTTTGCAAGGGGTAAAAAGGAGAAAATCTTTACTTGTATTTGAAACCCAATTTCTCTTGAGTAAGCACATACCTCATATGTCTATGTTAATTGTTCGGCGGGCGCAGTAGAGGGCTCAGAAGGGAAGGAGCGACATGGTTTTTGGGGGGCATGTCACATTTAGGAAGCCCCTATGGTGCCAGAACAGCAAAAAAAAAAACACATGGCATACCATTTTGGAAACTAGACCCCTCGGGGAACATAACAAGGGGTAAAGTAAACCTTAATACCCCACAGGTAATTCACTACTTTTGCATATGTAAAAAAAAAAAAAAAAAATTCCCTAAAATGCTTGGTTTCCCAAAAGTTTTACATTTTTAAAAAGGGTAATAGCAGAAAATACCCCCCAAAATTTGAAGCCCACTTTCTCCCGATTCAGAAAACACCCCATATATTGGGGTGAAAAGTGCTCTGCTGGCACACTACAGTTCTCAGAAGAGAAGGAGTCACATTTGGCTTTTTTGAAGGAAATTTTGTTCTGGGGGCATGCCGCATTTAGGAAGCCCCTATGGTGCCAGGACAGCAAAAAAAAAAAAACACATGGCAGACCATTTTGGAAACTAGACCCCTTGGGGAACTTAACAAGGGGTAAAGTGAACCATAATACCCCACAGGGGTTTCACAACTTTTGCATATGTAAAAAAAAAAAAAAATTTTTTACCTAAGATGCTTCTTTTCCCCAAAATTTTACATTTTTAAAAAGCGTAAGAGCAGAAAATACCCCCCAAAATTTGTAACACAATTTCTCCCGAGTACGGCGATACCCCATATGTGACCCTAAACGGTTGCCTTGAAATACAACAGGGCTCCAAAGTGAGAGCGCCATGCGCATATGAGGCCTAAATTAGGGATTGCATAGTGGTGGACATAGGGGTATTCTACGCCAGTGATTCCTAAACAGGGGGCCTCCAGCTGTTGTAAAACTCCCAGCATGCCTGGACAGTCAGTGGCTGTCTGATATTACTGGTAGTAGTCGTTTTGGAAACCGTGGCGTACCAGACGTTTTTCATTTTTATTGGGGAGGGGAGGGGGGCTGTGTAGGGGTATGTGTATATGTAGTGTTTTTTATTTTGTGTTAGTGTAGTGTAGTGTTTTTAGGGTATAGTCGCACGGGCGGGGGTTCACAGTAGTTTCTCGCTGGCAGTTTGAGCTGCGGCAGAAAATTTGCCGCAGCTCAAGCTTGCAGCCGGATACTTACTGTAAACCTCCGCCCATGTGAGTGTACCCTGTACATTCACATTGGGGGGAGAAACATCCAGCTGTTGCAAAACTACAACTCCCAGCATGTACGGTCTATCAGTGCATGCTGGGAGTTGTAGTTTTGCAACAGCTGGAGGCACACTGGTTGTGAAACACAGAGTTTGGTAACAAACTCAGTGTTTTGCAACCAGTGTGCCTTCAGCTGTTGCAAAAGCTACAACCCGCAGCATGTACAGACAGCGGAAGGGCATGCTGGGTCTTGTAGTTATGCAACAGCTGGAGGCATACTACTTTGGCTGGGGATTGTAGTTATGCAACAGCTGGAGACACACTGGTTTGCTACTTAACTCGGTGTGCCTTCAGCTGTTGCAAAACTACAACTCTCAGCAGTCACCGACAGCCAACGGGCATGCTGGGAGTTGTAGTTATGCAACCAGCAGATGCACCACTACAACTCCCAGCATGCACTTTAGCTGTTTGTGCAAGCTGGGAGTTGTAGTTACACAACAGCTGAAGGTACACTTTTCCATAGAAAAAATGTGCCTCCAGCTGTTGCAAATCTATAAGTCCCAGCATGCCCATAAGGGCATGCTGAGAGTTGTGGTGGTCTGCCTCCTGCTGTTGCATAACTACAGCTCCCAGCATGCCCTTTTTGCATGCTGGGAGCTGTCAGAGACGGCCCCGAACAGCCTGTAATTCCGGGTCACTGGAGACCCGATTGACCCGAAATCTGCCGCAGATCGCTGGACTGAATTGTGGGATTTGACAGGACGTACTCAAACGTCCTGAGTCCTTAAGGACTCGAAAAAGGGGCCGTTTGAGTACGTCCTGCGTCCTTAAGGGGTTAAGGAGTTCAACTTATGGCTCAGTAAATGGTGTCAAGAGCAAGGATTTGGCTTTGTGTCTCATGATAGCTCTACTTGGAATAGAAAGGAACTGTACAAAAAAGATGGCTTACATCTTTCTCTGAAAGGAACAAATGTACTCAGTGAACAATTCCAAGAATTTGCTAAGGAGTATTTAAACTAGGAAGGGGGGGGGGGGGAGGGCAAAAGAGTGAAAATCCATGAGTCCAATTGCCCCCCAAAACAATGCCAGAACATGTCAGTAGCACAGAGGTTAAGAAATGGCAAGCTCAGAGTTCTGTCTACAAATGCCTGCAGTTTAGGTAATAAAATCAATGAACTTGGGTCAATAATGGCATCTGAGAATGTAGATTTAGTGGATGTTACTGAGACATGGTTTAATAAAAGTAATGAATAGGACATATCCATACCAGGGTACTCTTTATACAGAAGAGACAGAGAAGGCAAGAAAGGAGGAGGAGTGGCCCTATATGTGAAAGATAGCATAAAATCTAACCTAATACAAGTAAGTGAGGCCAACATAGTCAGTTTATGTTACGTTGCAGTTTGGTAATCAGACAGTAACTAGAGAAGGTGTGATATATATAGACCACCAGGCCAAGTTAAAGAATTAGTTAATCTACTAGTTTAAGAAATAGCTAAAATGACAATGAAAGGAGAAGTTATTATGGGAGACTTCAATCTTCCAGAAATAAACTGGAAAACCAAAATAGCTAGTTCTGCCAGGAGTACAGATATTCTAAATTCCCTACTGGGATTATCTCTACAACAAGTGGTTGAGGAGTCAACCCGGAGGGAGGCCATTTTGGATTTGGTATTCACAAATGGGGATTTGGTATATGATGTTATTGTTGGTTAAAGCTTGGGATCTAGTGATCACCAATCAGTGTGGTTTAATATAAGAACAGTGAAGGAGTCACCCCACACAAAAACAAAAGTGTTAGATTTTAGAAAAACAGATTTTTCAAACATGAGATTAGTCATAAATGAGTCCCTATCATACTGAAACGGATAACATGGAGTCCAGGAGAAATGGGACTACTTAAAAGATGCATTATTGAAGGCAACAGAAAATTGCATTAGACTTGTCAGTAAAAGCAGAAAAAGGAAGAGACCACTCTAGTACCTCTTTCTGCCTAATCTACAAGACTAGGCAGAAAGAGGCCAAGCAAGTTATAAGAACTTTTAAAGCGCAGGCAGAAGAAAAACTAGGTCAGTCTGTGAAAAAAGGGGATAAGACATTCTTCAGATATATAAATGAGAAAAGGAAATTAAAACAAGGAATAACTAAATGAAAAACAAAGGAAGGAAGGTATGTAGAAGAGAATAAAGGGCTGCCTTTATGAATACTTCTGTTCAGTTTTTAAAGAAGTAAAAGGACCTCCATTAGAGAGGAAGACTAATTAATCATTTGATGCATGTGTCTTTACAGAGGAAGAGATTCTATGTTTGCTGTCTAAAGTGAAGACAAATAAGTCACAGGGGCCTGATGGGATACACCCAAAATGATTAAAAGAGCTTAGTGGTGAGCTAACAGGAGTCGTCCCGGAAGATTGGAAATTAGCAAATGTCGTGCCCATTCACAAGAAAGGTAGTAAGGAGAAATCAAGCAACTATAGGCCAGTAAGTCTGACATCAATAGTGGGGAAATTAATGGAAACCCTACTAAAGGATAGGATTGTGGAACATCTAAAATCCCATGGATTGCAAGATGAAAAACAACAT
The DNA here is from genome assembly GCF_029499605.1 of Hyla sarda. Lineage (NCBI taxonomy): Eukaryota > Metazoa > Chordata > Amphibia > Anura > Hylidae > Hyla > Hyla sarda. The sequence continues at coordinate 300,433,152 of NC_079189.1, forward strand.
GGGTTAATTTCAGTGAGATCATGTCAAACAAATCTTATAGATTTTTTTGACTGGGTGACTAAAATAATAGATGGCGGAGGGGCAGTAGACATCGCATATCTAGATTTTAGTAAGGCTTTTGACACTGTCCCACATAGAAGACTTGTCAATAAACTACAGTCATTGAGCTTGGACTCCCATATTGTTGAGTGGATTAGGCATTGGCTGAGTGACAGACAACAGAGGGTTGTAGTCAATGGAGTATATTCAGAGCAAGGTCTTGTCACCAGTGGGGTACCTCAGGGATCTGTACATGGACCAATCTTGTTTAATCTCTTCATTAGTGATATTGCAAAAGGTCTCGATGGTGAGGTGTCTTTTAGCCGATGACACACAGATATGTAACAGGGTTGATGTTCCTGGAGGAATACGCCAAATGGAAAAGGATTTAGGCAAACTAGAAGAATGGTCAGAACTTTGGCAACTGTAATTTAATGTGGATAAGTGCAAGATAATGCACCTGGGGCGTAAAAACCCTCAGGCAGAATATAGAATATTTGACACAGGGATTTAGTAGTAATTATTTCAGAAGACTTAAAGGTAGGAAGACAATGTAAAATAGCTGCAGGAAATGCTAGCAGAATGCTTGGAGGCATAGGGAGAGGTATTAGCAGTAGAAAGAGAGAAGTGCTCATGCTGCTGTACAGAACACTGGTGAGACCTCACTTGGAGTATTGTGCGCAGTACTGGAGGCCGTATCTCCAAAAGGATATAGATACTCTAGAGAGAGTTCAAAGAACTACTAAACTAGTACATGGATTGCAGGATAAAACTTAGCAGGAAAGGTTACAGGACCTTAACATGTATAGCTTGGAAGAAAGAAGAGACAGAGCGGACTTTTAAATACATAAAGGGAATAAACATGGTAAAGGAGAGCATATATAACCCCTCAAGGACACATGATGTACTGGAACGTCATGTGTCCGCTCCCGATCAGGCCCCATGGCTAATAGCGTGCGGCATTGATCGCGGTGCCGCGCGCTATTAACCCTTTAGACGCGGCATTCAAAGTTGAACGCCGCGTCTAAAGTGAACGTGAAACCATGCCGGTTAGCTCAGTGGGCTGTTCGGGATAGCGGCATCCCGAACAGCTTACAGGACAGCAGGAGGGTCCCTACCTGCCTCCTCGCTGTCCGATTTCCGAATGACTGCTCAGTGCCTGAGATCCAGGCATGAGCAGTCAAGCGGCAGAATCATCGATCACTGGTTTCCTATGAGAAACCAGTGATCAATGTAAAAGATCAGTGTGTGCAGTGTTATAGGTCCCTATGGGAGCTATAACCCTGCAAAAAAAAAAAGTGAATAAAGATCATTTAACCCCTCCCCTATTAAAAGTTTGAATCAAGTCCTATCAATGCAAAAATGGAACCGTTAAAAACTGATGACAATTTTAAACATATTAATTTTCCTGCATGAAGTTATGATTTTTTCCAGAAGTACGACAAAATCAAACCTATATAAGTAGGGTATCATTTTAATCGTATGAACCTACAGAATAAAGATAAGGTGTCATTTTTACCGAAAATTTACTACGTAGAAACGGAAGCCCACAAAAGTTACAAAACAGCGGGGTTTTTTTCAATTTTGTCTCACAATGATTTTTTTTTTTCTGTTTCACCGTAGATTTTTGGGTAAAATGACTGACGTCAAACAAAGTAGAATTGGTGGCGCAAAAAATAAGCAATCATATGGATTTTTAGGTGCAAAATTATGATTTTTTTAAAGGCAAGGAGCAAAAAACGAAAATGCAAAAACAGAAAACCCCCCGATCCTTAAGGGGCTCCGGTAAAGTTAAACAGATTTGTAAATTACTTCTATTAAAAAAAATCTTAATCCTTCCAATAGTTATTAGCTTCTGAAGTTTTCTGTCTAACTGCTCAATGATGATTTCACGTCCCGGGAGCTGTGCATGATGGGAGAATATCCCCATAGGAACTGCACAGCTCCCGGAACGTGAGTCATCAGGGAGCAGTTAGACAGAACACAACAACTCAACTTCAGACGCTAATAACTATTGGAAGGATTAAGATTTTTTAATAGAAGTAAATTACAAATCTGTTTAACTTTCCGGAGCCAGTTGATATATATATATATATATATATATATAAAAAAAAGTTTTGGCCTGGAATACCCCTTTAAGGATATTGGTTTAGTCACTTGGAAAAAAATGCCAATAAATAAGAGCTACATAAAGGAAAGAAGGTCTTACAACAGTATAAATTTGCTGGAATTCATAAAGGTAAGTAAGGATTAGTGGGGGGAAAAATAGTGCACAATCTATATTTTAACCGGTTGGTGTCTAAGGACGAGACAGCTTGTCCTGAGACAGCAAGTGATGTATGACGCGGGCTCCTGACCCAAGCCTGTGCCATACTGGCCTGCCCCAAGCTGATTCCTGTAGCTGGGAGCCGCAGTTAATAGCCTACATGCAGTGATCGCCGTGGCTGGCTATTAACCCTTTAGATCGCCGCTGTCAAAGTTGACAGTGGCGTCTAAAGGAAGCTGTGAAGACTCCCTGGTTATCCAGTGGGGTGGATCGCCCCCAGCAGTGCGATCGCAGGGGGGCAATTCACTGTGGAGGTAGCCGGAGGGCTTACCTCTGCTCCTGCGGCTGTCCTGGCTCTCCCGTTGAGAAAGCCTGGCAGGACCAGGCTTTATCAATGGAGCGCAAATCACACAGATCAATGTGGTTCTATGAACCACATTGATCTGTATGAGGAATCTAATGATTCCTCCTAAAAGTCCCCTAAGGGAACTAATAAAGTGTAAAAAAAAAAAAAGTTTAATAAAAGTAAAAAAAGAAAACACATAAAAACCTTATTAAAAGTTCAAATCACCCCCCTTTTCCCAAATTTCCTATAAAATATATAAAAACAGGGACATTTAACCCCTTAAGGACCAGGCCATTTTACACCTTAGGACCAGAGCGTTTTTTGCACATCTGACCACTGTCACTTTAAACATTAATAACTCTGGAATGCTTTTAGTTATCAATCTGATTCCGAGATTGTTTTTTCGTGACATATTCTACTTTAACATAGTGGTAAAATTTTGTGGTAACTTGCATCCTTTCTTGGTGAAAAATCCCCAAATTTGATGAAAAATTTGAAAATTTAGCATTTTTCTAACTTTGAAGCTCTCTGCTTGTAAGGAAAATGGATATTCAAAATATTTTTTTATTTTATTCACATTTCCAATATGTCTACTTTATGTTTGCATCATAAAATTGACGTGTTTTTACTTTTGGAAGACACCAGAGGGCTTCAAAGTTCAGCAGCAATTTTCCAATTTTTCACAAAATTTTGAACCTCGCTTTTTTTCAGAGACCAGTTCAGGTTTGAAGTGGATTTGAAGGGTCTTCCCATTAGAAATACCCCACAAATGACCCCATTATAAAAACTACACCCCCCAAAGTATTCAAAATGACAATCAGTAAGTGTTTTAACCCTTTAGGTGTTTCACAGGAATAGCAGCAAAGTGAAGGAGAAAATTCACAATCTTTATTTTTTACACTCACATGTTCTTGTAAACCCAATTTTTGAATTTTTACAAGGGGTAAAAGGAGAAAATGTATACTTATATTTGTAGCCCAATTTCTCTCGAGTAAGCACATACCTCATATGTCTATGTAAATTGTTCGGCGGGCGCAGTAGAGGGTCAGAAGCGAAGGAGCGACAAGGGGATTTTGGAGAGTACGTTTTTCAGAAATGGTTTTTGGGGGGCATGTTGCATTTAGGAAGCCCCTATGGTGCCAGAACAGCAAAAATAACCCACATGGCATACCATTTTGGAAACTAGACCCCTTGGGGAACGTAACAAGGAATAAAGTGAGCCTTAATACCCCACAGGTGTTTCACGACTTTTGCATATGTAAAAAAAATATTTTTTTTTTCCACTAAAATGTGTGTTTCCCCCCAAATTTCACATTTTTGCAAGGGTTAATAGCAGAAAATACCCCCCAAAATTTGTAACCCCATCTCTTCTGAGTATGGAGGTACCCCATAAGTTGTCATGAAGTGCATTACGGGCGAACTACAATGCTCCGAAGAGAAGGAGTGATATTTGACTTTTTGAGAGCAAATTTTGCTCAGGGGGCATGTCGCATTTAGGAAGCCCCTATGGTGCCAGAACAGCAAAAAAAAAACACATGGCATACCATTTTGGAAACTAGACCCCTTGAGGAACGTAACAAGGAATAAAGTGAGCCTTAATACCCCACACGGGTTTCACGACTTTTGCATATGTAAAAAAATATATATTTTTTTTTCACTAAAATATGTGTTTCCCCCCAAATTTCAAATTTTTGCAAGGGTTAATAGCAGAAAATACCCCCCAAAATTTTTAACCCCATCTCTTCTGAGTATGGATGTACCCCATAAGTGGACCTGAAGTGCACTACGTGCGAACTACAATGCTCAGAAGAGGAGGAGCACCATTGAGCTTTTGGAAAGAGAATTCGTTTGGAATGGTAGTCAGGGGCCATGTGCATTTACAAAGCCCCCCATGGTGCCAGAACAGTGGACCCCCCCCACATGTGACCCCATTTTGGAAACTACACCCCTCACAGAATTTAATAAGTGGTGCAGTGAGCATTTACACCCCACTGGCGTTTGACAGATCTTTGGGACAGTGGGCTGTGCAAATGGAAAATTACATTTTTCATTTTCACGGATCACTGTTCCAAAAATCTGTCAGACACCTGTGGGGCGTAAATGCTCACTGCACCCCTTATTACATTACATGAGGGGTGTAGTTTCCAAAATGGGGTCACATATGGGGGGGTCCATTGTTCTGGTACCATGGGGGCTTTGTAAACACAAGTGGCCTTCAATTCCGGACAAATTTTCTCTTCAAAATCCCAATGGCGCTCCTTCTCTTCTGAGCATTGTAGTGCACCCGCAGAGCACTTTACATCCACATATGGGGTATGCTCTTACTCAGAAGAAATTGGGTTACAAATTTTGGGGGGCTTTTTTTTATTTTCCCTTGTGAAAATGAAAAATTTAGGGTGACACCAGCATTTTAGTGAAAAAAATTTTTTTTTTTTCACTTTCCCATCCAACTTTAATGAAAATTTGTGGGGTGTTCAGGCTCACTATACCCCTTGTTACGTTCCGTGAGGGGTGTCGTTTCCAAAATGGGGTCACATGTCTGTATTTATTGTTTTGTGTTTATGTCAGAACCACTGTAAAATCAGCCACCCCTGTGCAAATCACCAATTTAGGCCTCAAATGTACATGGTGCGCTCTCACTCCTGAGCCTTGTTGTGCGTCCGCAGAGCATTTTACGCCCACATATGGGGTATCTCCGTACTCAGGAGAAATTGCGTTACAAATTTTGGTGGTCTTTTTTTCCTTTTACCTCCCGTGAAAATAAAAAGTAAAGGACAACACCAGCATGTTAGTGTAAAAAAAAATTTTTTTTTACACTAACAGGCTGGTGTAGACCCCAACTTTTCTTTTTCATAAGGGGTAAAAGGAAAAAAAGCCCCCAAAATTAGTAACGCAATTTCTCCCGAGTACGGAGATACCCCATATGTGGCACTAAACTGTTTCCTTGAAATACGACAGGGCTCCAAAGTGAGAGAGCGCCATGCGCATTTGAGGACTAAATTAGGGATTGCACCGGGGTGGACATAGGGGTATTCTACGCCAGTGATTCCCAAACAGGGTGCCTCCAGCTGTTGCTAAACTCCCAGCATGCCTGGACAGTCAGTGGCTGTCCGGAAATGCTGGGAGTTGTTGTTTTGCAACAGCTGGAGGCTCTGTTTTGGAAACACTGCCGTACAATATGTTTTTTAGTTTTTATTAGGGGGACAGTGTAAGGGGGTGTATGTGTAGTGTTTTACCCTTTATTATGTGTAAGTGTAGTGTTTTTAGGGTACATTCACACTGGCGGGCGTTTACAGTGAATTTACGGCTAGGAGTTTGCGCTGCGGTGAAAAATTTGCCACAGCCCAAACTTGAAGCAGAAAACTTACTGTAAACCCGCCAGTGTGAATGTACCCTGTACGTTCACATGGGGGGGGGCAAACCTCCAGCTGTTTCAAAACTACAACTCCCAGCATGTACTGACAGACCGTGCATGCTGGGAGTTGTACTTTTGCAACAGCTGGAGGTACACTGGTTGGAAAACCTTCAGTTAGGTTCTGTTACCTAACTCAGTATTTTCCAACCAGTGTGCCTCCAGCTGTTGCAAAACTTCAACTCCCAGCATGTACTGATCGCCGAAAGGCATGCTGGGAGATGTAGTTAGGCAACAGCTGGAGGGATCGCAACTACAACTCCCAGCATGCAGAGACAGCTGTTTGCTGTTTAGGCTTGCTGGGAGTTGCAGTTTTGCAACATCTGTAGAGCTATAGTTTAGAGACCACTGCATAGTGGTCTCCAAACTGTGGACCTCCAGATGTTGCAAAACTACAACTCCCAGCATGCCCAGACAGCAAACTGCTGTCTGGGCATGCTGGGAGTTGTAGTTTTGCAAGATCTGGAGGTGCACAGTATAGAGATCACTTTGCAGTGGTCTCAGACTGTAGACCTCCAGCTGTTGCAAAACTGCAACTCCCAGCAAGCCTAAACAGCTCTCTGGGCATGCTGGGAGTTGTAGTTTTGCCACATCTGGAGGGTTACAGTTTAGAGACCACTATAGTGGTCTCAGACTGTAGCCCTCCAGATGTTGCTAAGTAACTCACCGGCTTCCGTTGGATCCAGGGAGCTGCGTCGCGGTCCTCTTCTTCCGCCGATCGTCGCCCGCTGCCGCCGCTGATCGTCGCCGCTGCCATCGCCGATGGGTAAGTGGATCTTCGGTGCCGGTCCCTGTCGGTTTCCCCGTTCTGCCCCGCCTATTGTGGGAGGGCAGGACGGGGAAACCGAAAGTAAACCCCTCCGCCCCCGATCTGCTATTGGTGGTCGCGTCTAGACCACCAATAGCAGAGATAGGAGGGGTGGCAACCCTGCCACCTCACTCCTATCGCTACAGGGGGATCGTGGGTGTCTAGGACACCCGCGATCCCCCTTCTATTCCGGGTCACCGGGTCACCATAGACCCGTATGACCCGGAATCGGCGCAAATCGCAAGTGTGAATTCACTTGCGATTTGCGCCGATCGCCGACATGGGGGGGTCTAATGACCCCCCTGGGCATTTGCGCGGGGTGCCTGCTGATAGATATTAGCAGTCACCCCGGCGCGATCCCCGCCCGGCGCGCGGCGGGGACCGAAATTCCCACGGGCGTACAGGTACGCCCTTGGTCCTTAAGTACCAGGGAGCAAAGGCGTACCTGTACGCCCTTGGTCCTTAAGGGGTTAAACAATCTACATTTAAACCATATACTGATTATTCCTAAAAGTCCCCTAAGGGGACAAAGAGTAAAAAAAAAAACACCAATAAACCCCTTCAATATTAAAAGTTTGAATCACCGCCCTTTTCCCAAATTCCATATAAAAATATGTAAACATAATAAAAATAAACATGTGGTTTTGCCGCGTGCATAAATTTCCAAACTATAAAAATATAATGTTAATTAAACTGGGCGGTCAATTATGTACGTGTAAACAAAATTCCAAAGTCCAAAATTGCGTATTTTCACTTTGTCATCATGACAGCACCACCAATAGATTATCCCATGTAGCTCTAATAGGAACAGGAAACAGAAAGGTTAAATAGGCCCATCCCCATCCACCTCTCAGTGTTTTCTGTTCCTAGGAGCATACATAAAGAGGGAGGTTCTTACCTCTGGTGGACTGGTTTCGGCTCCGGACGGGGCTGCCAGGCAGCGGGGGCTTCAGTCATGCTGGCATCTCCCTCCCCCTGTGCTGCACCAGGTCGTGCTTCCTCCGGGTTGTTGCCTCCTGGTGCCTTCTGGCCGGTCTCGGTTCTCCTTGGAGCTCCCTGGCTGTTCCTAGCTCCTTGCTGTCTGACATAGCGCCGCGCATGTGTGACATCGGACAACGCGTGTTTGGGCATAGTCTGGGGACCGGAAGTCCCTCCCCCAAGATGGTGGCACCCACTGGTACACTGGAGAAGCGTGGAGGGGTGCCAAATTTGAACAGAGGAGTATTAATTCCTCCTCTTTTCCATCCTACATTCCTCTGGGTCATGGATGTGTCTGCTGCCCCCCGCTCTGCTCATCTGGAGCGCTTCAGCTGTAACCATGAGTAGCTGGCTCTTAGGGGGTTCACATACATTCTGTGCTGCTTTTTCTTATGTATCACATTGTGTTTTCTATAAGCAGTGGTTTATTTGGGTTAGCACCACAGTGCCTTGCTCTATGCTGCTTTTTTCTTTTTTATATTCTACTTTCTTAAGTAGTATCATAGTTTAGATTCTTATGGGTATTCCCTTTCCCACTTAGGGAGACAACGAGGCCCCGAAGAAATCAAAAGAAAGAGATTCCTTAACAGTTTCTTTAGAGGATTCTAAGTCCAAGAAATGTGGAATCTGTGCTGTGGTACTACCAGATACCCATTCTAAACCCCTTTGTAAAGCTTGCACTGACAGAATTGTTTTCCAAGAATCTCTGTCCTTTATGGATGAACTTCGTTCACTTATTAATCAGCAAGTACAGTCTGCCATACCTACTGCACTGCCTAGTACCTCAGCTCCTGCTACTATTGATATGCCTGTGGCTGAACCTCCTCCACCCAAAAAAGCAAAAAACTGCTATTATTTTGGACTCTGATTCTAATGAAGATTTGAATTCTGGTATTACTTTCTCTGAAGAAGAGGGTGAAATTCAAGACACTCCTCCTACGAGGGATGATAAAAAAATATTTTTCTTCTGAAGATACAGATATCTTACTGCTGTAAGAAATGCCATGAATTTAATAGATACTCCAGAACCTACGTCTGTCCAGGTCAGGATGTTTGCTGAAACCTCAAAAAACTAAAAAAAATTCAGTTCATGAAAGCATAAAAACTCTTATCACAGATGAGTGACAGGTTCCAGAGAGGTGGTTGCAGATTCCTAAAGAATTTTGCAATTGTTTCCCCTTTTGGGGGGAGCTTTCTAAAGTTGTTAAAATACTGCACTTCCATTTGAGGATGCGGCTCAGCTTAAGGACACCCTAGACTGCAAAATGGATGGTCTTCTAAAATAATCCTGGGAAGCCTCTTCGGCTTTAATCAACCCCAATATTGCGGCTACTACTGTAGCCAGGTCTCTCTTTATATGGTTAGATGCGTTAGAGAGACATTAGCTCAATAAAACATCTAGTGAAAATATTTTATCTTCCATTCCAATGTCAAAACTAACCACAGCCTTTTTGGTGGATGCATCAGCGGAATCAATTTGATTTGTGGCAAAAGCTACTGCCTTATCTAACTCCGCTAGAAGGACCCTATGGGTTAAAAATTGGCAAGGGGACTCTACGTCTAATCTTTAGCTTTGTGCCATCCCCTTCCAGGGTAATCTTGTCTTTGGCCCGGTCCTTGAAAAAATTATAGAATAGGCGGCAGACAGAAAAAAAGATTTCCCTATCCAGAAAAAACCTAAACAAAATAAATAATTTGTTCCTTTAATAGGAACAAAGAATATAAAGGGAAAGGTAAAGGCGGTCGCTGGAGCTATCCCAAAGGAGGGAAAAGCAAAGACTTTATCCTCAATCCCAATTCTGATAAAAAGCAATGACAATCTGGTGGGAGGAGGGCTGTCTCTGTTCAGTCACCAGTGGTCCCAGATCACAAAACAAAATCCCTTCATTCTAAATTCCATATCTCAGGGATACAGAATAGTGTTTATCAACCTTCCGCCTCCAAGATTTTGTTCTACAAATCTTGGATCAGAAATGTTAACCCCTTAAAGGGGTTATCCGGTGCTTAAACATCTTATCCCCTATCCAAAGGGGGACCCCGGGATCATACACGCTGCACCCTGTTTGTAATCAGTCCCCGGAGCGTGTTCGCTCCGGGACTGATTACCGGCGACTACAGGGCGTGCTGCGTGTGATGTCACGCTCCGCCCCTCAATGCAAGCCTACGGGAGGGGGCGTGATAGCTATCACGCCCCCTCCCGTAGGCTTGCATTGCGGGGCGTAGCGTGACGTCACACGCCGGCCCAGGCGTGATGTCACACGCCGCCCACCCTGTAGTCGTCCGTAATTAGACCCGGAGCGAACACGCTCCGGGGACTGATTACAAACGGGGTGCCGTGTGCATGATCCCGGGGGGGCCCCAGCGGTGGGACTCCCGCAATCAAGCATCGTATCCCCTATCCTTTGGATAGGGGATAAGATGTTTAAGCACCTTAAGGACTCAGACAATTTTATTTTAACATTTTAGTTTTTTCCTCCTCGCCTTCAAAAAATCATAACTCTTTTATATTTTCATCCACAGATTACAGGGCTTGTTATTTGCGCGACCAGTTGTCCATTGTAATGACATTACTCACTTTACCAGAAAATGTATGGTATACTATTTGTGTGGGGAAATTTAAAAGAAAACTGCAATTTTGCAAATTTTGTAAGGTTTTGTTTTCAAAATAAAATAGCGGATGCCACCTCTGAACCTGCCGGAGGTCCCTGAACCGGCCGGAGGTCTAGATGACTGGCAGTTGGACCGTGGTCTGCCAGTTGAGTACCGCTGCTATAGGGGTCAGAAGAAACAATATTTAACCCCTTAAGGACTCAGCTCATTTTCACCTTAAGGACGCAGCCCTTTTTCGCAATTCTGACCAATGTCACTTTATGCATTAATAACTCTGGGATGCTTTAACGGATTATTCTGATTGAGACTGTTTTTTCGTGACATATTCTACTTTATGTTAGTGGTAAATTTTCGTTGTTACTTGCATCCTTTCTTGGTGAAAAATCCCCAAATTTCATGAAAATTTTGCATTATTCTAACTTTGCAGCTCTCTGCTTGTAAGGAAAATTGATATTCCAAATACATTTTATATTGATTCACAAATACAATATGTCTACTTTATGTTGGCATCATAAAATGGACATATTTGTACTTTTTTTTTAAAATTGGAGGGCTTCAAAGTGTAGCAGCAATTTTCAAAATTTTCATGAAAATTGCAAAATCTGAAGGGACAGATGTTACAGAACTACAACTCCCAGCATGCCTGGGCAGTCTAGGCATGCTGAGAGTTGCAGTTTGGCAACATCTGGAGGGCTACCTTTTGGCTGTCTGGGCATGCTGGGAGTTACAGTTTGGCAACCACTAGGACGACAGCAGTAAATATCGCTTTACTGTCACCTTCCTTCACCCCCCCCCCCCCCACCGTCGCTTCCCTACCTGCGCCGCTGATCTCCGCTGTCTCCACCGATGATCGATGGTCCCCACGGCATCTTCTTTCCAGGTACCGGCCGCCATCTTTCCCCCCCCCCCCGTTCTATCTGGGGTGGGCAGAGTGGGGGGTTTCCATGGCAACCCCCTGTCATGCACTGCCATTGGTCAGAACTCATTGCTGACTAATGGCAGGGGATAGGAGGAGATCGCAGCGCTGCAACCTCGCTCCTATCCCTCAGGATGATCGGGGCTGTCACTGACCGCTCCGATCATCCCTATTTTCTGGGTGATCGGGTCACCAGAGACCCGATCAGCCCGAAATAGGAGAAAATCGCATGTCTGAATTGACATGCGATTTTCTCCGATCGCCGACATGGGGGGGGGGGTCTCAGGACCCCCCCCCTAGGCGATGTGCCGGGATGCCTGCTAAATGATTTCAACAGGCATCCCGGTCCAGTCCCCAACCGGCTAGCGGCGGGGACCGGAATTCCCACGGGCGTATCCATACGCCCTACGCCCTTAAGGACTCGGGATGCAGGGCATATGCATACACCCTACGTCCTGAACAGGTTAAGCATACAAATTTCCGTACAAAAAAGCATAATTTTTTTAACTTGTAAAATTAAACAAAACCTAAATAAATTGGGTATCATTGTAATCACATGGACCTACAGAATAAAGAAATCATTGTGCACTGTGTAGAAACTAAACTCCTTAAAAGTTGGTGTTTAGTATTTTATTTTATTTTTTCAGTTGCACCCCACAAATGATTTTTTTTGGCTTTACCATACATTTGGTGGTAAAATGAGTGATTAGTCCTGCAAACAGCAAGCCCTATAGATTTAAAATTGGAGGAGTTATGGATTTTAAAAGGCGAGAAGGAAAACATGAAAATAAAAAAAAAAAATTAAATAATTTGTTTTCAAATCAACTGTTGCCAGAAAGTTAAACAGATTTGTAAATTACTTCTATTTAAAAATCTTAACCCTTCCAGTATGTATCAGCTCCTGTCTGCTCCAGAGGAGGTTCCTTTCTTTTTGAATTTTCTTTCTGTCTGACCACAGACAAAAATAAACATGGTATATCCACATGCATAAATGTCCCAACTATAAAAATAGAACATTAAACTGCACTGTCAATAGCATAAAAGTAAAAAAAATAAAAAATTACCAACGTGCATATTTTTGGTCACTTTGTATACCCTAAAGAAATGTATAAGAAGCAATCAAAAAGTCCCATTAAAATAAAATTGGTACCGATAAAAACTAGAGATCACGGCGCAAACGAAGAGCCCTCACATCCCTGTGTACAGACGAAAAGGACAATTTTAAATGTACAAATTTTTGTGCAAAAAGTTATAATTTTTTTTTTACAGAAGTAAAACAAAATCAAACCTATACAAGGGTAATGGGTATTATTTTAATCATATGCACCTACAGAATAAAGACAGTGTAATTTTTACCAAAAAGTGCACTGCATAGAAACTGAAGTCACCAAACATTACAAAATGGCGGGTTTAACCCGATAACGACCACGGACGAGTATAGACGTCCAGGTTGGCGGGCATTCCCACACCTGGACGTCTATACTCGTCCATTCTTCTCGTGGGTGCTGCTCAGTGCACCCACGAGATCGCGGCAGGGGCTCGGCTGTATCACACAGCCGGGACCCTGCTGCACTGCCAGGACCGAAGTAAACTTCGGTCCCGGCAGTTTTAACCCTTACAGCCGCGGTCGGAAGTGACCGTGGGCTGTAAGTGTTATGACAGAGGGAGGGAGCTCCCTCTGTCACTCCTGCAGCACCCCGCATCGCGATCGCGGGGTGCTGCGTGTAATACGCGGCTGGCTGGGGCCTGCCGCACTGCCGGGAGTGAGGTTCACTTCACTCCCGGCAGTTTAACCCTTACAGCCGCGGTCAGAAGTGACCGCGCGCTGTAAGGAGTTCTGACAGAGGGAGGGGGCTCCCTCTGTCTCCTCTGCAGCACCCCTCAGCGCGATCAGGGGTGCTGCTGCATACCTGGGCAGCCGGGGGTCCTACAAAGACCCCCAGGTCTGTCCTGGGTATTGCCTGTAGGACGAGGCACGTCCTAATATGCTGCCTGCTAGTGAAAACTGGCAGGCAGCCTATAACTGCAATGCTTTGGAATACTAAGTATTCCAAAGCATTAAAAAGTGTAAAAATAAATAAATTAATAAAATAAAAGTGTAAAAATAAATAAAAATGTAATAAAAGTGTAAAAAAAATAAATAAATAAATAAAAAATATAATATATATATATATATATATATATATATATATATATATATATATATATATATTAAAAATACATTTATTAAATTAATCTAATTTTAACAAATGCATAATGTGTAGGATCGCATTGGCGGACATCCGCAGCATGTAATATGCTGCGGATGTCCACCATGTGATCCTACACATTATGCAGCAGTCACGGTAATGAGCTCCCTGCTGCGGCTGGGTAGCTTTGTGTGTCCACTCATAGCGGCGGATTTCCCGCCAGCAGTCATGAGCGGACACACTGAGCTACCCAGCCGCAGCAGTGATGGATATATTCGCCATGAGCGGGTGCTTATTCCCACAACATGGCGGATATATCCATCAGGAGCCTTAACTGTCACAGACGGACGCGTTATACTGCCAGCCGACCAAGGACCAATCAGAGAGGTCCCTGGTGCAGCCAATAACTTGTAGGGGTGCGGTATATAAATGTGGTCACTTGTGGGGGTGGTGGTACTGTTCTGCCCTGAATGCCAAATGGCGCTCCTCTCCTTCTGAGTCCTACCACGCGGCCAAGGAACCATATATGGCCAAAGTGGGGGTATTTCCGAACATGGGACAAGCAGCTAAATAAAATATAGGGTGCATTTCTTTCAATATCAGAAGTGATGTACAAAAAATATGCCCCCCAAATGATGCATTTGTGAAAAATTGCAAATTTCGAATTTTTAACACTGACTTTGTAATAATTCCTGCCAAAAAACTATGGTGTTAAAATACTCACTGTACCCCCTAGCGAATACCTTGAGGTGTCTAGTTTTTAAAATGGGGTCATTTGTGGGGTGTTCCTATGTTCTACTACCTTTTAATTTCTGCAAACCTTGCATAGCACACAAAAAAAGATGTACTTTTCAAATTTTCAAAATTTTCAAAATTTCAAGTTAAATTGTTAGCTTCTAACGAATTTAAAATGTTAATTAAAAACAAAAAAATGATGTCAAAATAAAGTAGACATCTGAAAGTATAAGTTTCATAAACTATTTGGTCAGTATGTATAAATATATGCAACCTATTAGTGTTAAAATAGCAAAAAATCTTAATTTTTTGTACAAAATTTCATGATTTTTTGCATTGTAAAAAAAAACTACAAATGATATCGGCTTACTTTTACTATGTACATGAAGGACAACTTATGACAAAAAAACAATGTCAGAATTATCGTGATTGGCAAAACGTTACCAGAGTTAGTCTCTAATAAAGACAGACATCCCCGATTTGAAAAAACAGGCCTGGTCTTTCAGGGGCGTACAGGTTTATTTGTATTGGTCCTTAAGGGGTTAAAAAGAAAAAAAAATTCCCACAAATAATTTTTTTTGTTTCACTGTAGCTTTTGTGGTAAAATGATTGATGTCATTTCAAAGTAAAACATTTTGGTGCAGAAAAAACAAGCCCTCATATGGGTCTATAGGTGGAAAACTGAAAGCTTTATGATTTTTAGAAGGTGAGGAGAAAAGTGCAAAAATGAAGAAAACCTTATGGGGTTAATCTTACCACAGATTTGTTTCTTAAGGGTCTTTAAATTTACTAATATGATAGTAAAATCTGTGGAAATTGTCTGCTCACAGGTTTTACTTTTAACAAATAACCTCATCCTCCCATTTTGTTATTCATTTTGTTGTTTTTGTTTGTTGAGTGTGATCGTTATGATTTCTTTCACTTAACCATGACAAAATGTTTTACAATTAAGACCAAAAATGAATTGTGAATGCATATTGTTGGAGGGACAAAAGAAAAGCCCTTTACTAAGAATGAATATCAGATTCAGTGAGTCATTGGCAGAAATCTGGAATCTGTAGAAGATTCCAGGTCTTAGTGTTACCTTTGTGGATATGCTTCCCTCCTCTACATCCTAAACCTGATTTTTTCCTTGCCTTTAGGATGGGTATCAAGAGTTGTTATTTTTAAAAGCTTAAAGGGGTACTCTGCTGCTACCTGCTTGGAGCGGGTGGCGGGGTTGTGATGTCATGGCCACACCCCTCTTGATGTCACATCACGCCCCCTCAATGAAAGTCTATGGGAGGGGGTGTGTCAGCCACCACACCACCTCCCATAGACTTTCATTGAGGGGCGTGGCAGTGACATCACGACCCCGCCACCCACACCCAGCGTTCTAAAGGAATGCCGGGTGCTGCACAGAGATTGGCTAGGGGATAAGATGTCTAGGGGTGGAGTACCCCTTTAGGAGTAAGTCTCCCTGTATGGATCAAAACTGGGGCTACCCATTTACTGTAGAAACTCTGCATATCCTGAATACAACACTCTCCTCAATATTACTTGGTGTGTGTTGATTTGGTTATCACTGTTTTCTCATTTCACATCTATGAGATTATTGTCCCTAGTTTTGATAACACAGATTTTATACTCTTATGTGTCTTGTCCTGTCCTTGGTTGGTTTTCTGGTGACACTATTTTTGTAATTTCTCTCTTGTATTGACTACAGATATTCTATGAATGTATGCTTCTGTACCCCTCTCAGCACCTGCTACTGCAGCTGGTCAATGACTTTGATCGGGGGATGCAAAATTGGATCTGGATGGAAAAGTTCATGCCACATGAGGGGGCTAAGGGTGAGGAATAGAAAGGTTTCTTATACATCACACCTTGGTTTAGTCTACATCAAAATGAGGCACTGAAGTTTCTTTTCAAGCCATGGAGAACCCATGTGGATCCTTATTTCTAAAACATGGCTCTGTTATTTTCCCCATTTGTTAATTTGAACAAAACTAGCCATGTAATAGTCAAGTAGACATGAACTGTAGTGGTTATCTGGCTTAAATATTTGCTCTAATTTCTTTGGCTGCATCTGCTGTGTTCCATCTAAAATAAGGAGCTTCTACAACTGGGCGTTATGTTGAAAATATTGTAACCTGAGGCCATTGTAAGTTGAGGGATCACTGTTATTAAACAACAACAAAGACGTGGTCTCAAATGGCTGGAGGTGCTCAACCTCAAATGCGGTTGTGCATTTATACTGGGGGAGCAGATCCTGCCCTTGTAGTCCGTTGCTAGGGGCGATCCCCAGCATAAAAATGCATACAATGGAGGATGCCTGCAGCGGACTACAAGTGCCACAATAAAATCCTACACCAGATAGACGGTGTGGATGTGTAACAATTAGAATAATACAATACAGGAATATGGGTGCACTACTGTGGTAGGTGTAAACAATGACATTGGCTATCCCTCAACACTGATGTTAAAATTGAGACATTAGCCAGTTTATCCTTGTATGAAGGACATACCTGAGCCCGCACACCAACGCCAAGGTTTCTCAAGTGGCACGGGACCTAACACTAAACCTACCTGTGCGTGATAAGCAAAACTAGGGGCCAGTGGGCAATTACAGCAGCATTAGGCCGACTCACAGCCTGCTCCCAGGTTACCTCCAATGGGGTTAAGAACACATACAATGGGAGGAGGGAGGCAGACTACAAGCCCCACCTAAGATGGCTGATATAGTTGCTGGCCTCACAGGTGAACCTTAATGCTGCCTGGAAGATGATCAAGGCGCATTACCTATGGAGTTTACATATCTCTAAGTATAAAGTTTAAACAACAACAAATACGTGGTCTCAAATGGCTGAAGGTGCTCAACCCCAAAAGCGGTTTATACTGTATGTTTATACGGTTTATATTTTATGCGATCCCCAGCATAAAAATGCATACAATGGAGGATGCCTGCAGCGGACTACAAGTGCCACAATAAAATCCTACACCAGATAGACGATGTGGATGTGTAACAATTAGAATAACACAGGAATTTAGGTGCGCTACTGTGGTAGATGTATACAATGACATTGGCTATCCCTCAACACTGATATTAAGATTGAGACATTAGCCAGTATATTCTTATATGAATGACATACCTGAGCCCGCAGGATCACTGTTATTCACACCGATCAGCCACAAAACTACCTACCTAAAATTTTGTAGGTACACCTCATGCTGAAAAACAGCTCCACAAGACTTCTGAAGATGTCTGTGATATCTAGCACCAAGGTGTTAGCAGAAGATCCTTTTACTCCATGGACATCAGACAGGTGCTCAATTTGGTTCAGATCGCAGAAATGTGGAGGCCAAGTTTACAAGTCAAATTGTCTGTCATGTTCTTGAAACCATTCCTAAACAATTTATACAGTGTGGTAGGGTACATTTTACCTTTGAAAGTGGCTACTGCCATTAGAGAAAGCTGCTGCAATGAAGAGGTATACTTGGTCTGCTTAGGTAGGTGGTTTGCGCCACATGAATGCTCGGACCCAAGATTTGTCAGCAGAACATTGCCCTGAATGTACACCTAGCCTACTTGATTCATCAGACAAACCACCTTCTTCCATTGCTCCAATTCTGTCGCACTTGTGCCCATTGTAGGCTCTTTTAGCAGAGAACAAGGGTGCTGACAAATCTGTGGCTATAAAGCTTACATATGAACATATCAACTGGCTCCAGAAAGTTCAACAAATTTGTAAATTAATGATAAAAATAGGATATTAGTCCTCAGCTCAATATCAAAAAGATTAATGGGGGATGTCTGGTATCAATAATAGAGAAAAAACAAAATTGGTATATAAATGATATTTAATAGATTTTAGATATTAAATAGTGCGTTCCCGCAGGGCCCTACGGTAGCGCACAATTAGTTAAAAAGTAATAAATATAAAAAATGCAACAAGTTATTACACTACAGAGCGAATGATACTCCTAATAGCAAATGTATCTATTATGGCTAACAGCCGTATAATGATACACTGGGTGATGATGTGACATACAATATTACTGGTGGTAAATTCAATGTGCACAGAAAATTAAAATAAATATAAAACGTTCCTCCTGGAAAGGAAATGGCTTATTGGAAAAAATAATAAAAAATGCAAAAAAAGTCCTGTAAATAAAAAGTGACAGTGCAAAAAGTCCTGTAAATAAAAAATGATGGAATTGTGTCCTGTAGGGTGGATCCTACAATTGACCTGAAATAATGTCCTGCAAAAAAATCGTATGCTGTATATGATTATAACATATGAATTAGTTGGAATTGGATCGCTGTTGCCGGTTTCTCCACTCCACAGCCAGATGGCCTGCAAATAGAAATATAGTCGCTGGCACAATTGTGCCACTCACCGCACCGCTGGTGGACTGATGGACGATGGACAAATGCGCTCTAGCCGGGGCGGCGTGATGGTCACAGGATATACAGCCGTTCTCACCGGTGAGCTGTCCCTTGGCGTCAGGTGTACTCTAGCCGGGGCGGAGTGTTGGTCGCGGAATATCCAGCCGCTCTCCCCGGCGAGTTGATTCTTGGCGTCTGACGTAGCAGGTCAGCTGATGGCAGGTCAGCTGACCTTGTGCGGGAGGTTAGTTGATACTAGATGACGTTGAATATCAATAATGCATGCAGATGGAGATATTAATCCGATGATGGAGGGCTCTGCACCGGTTCAGCAGATGGATTGGAATACAGGACCATGTAATGGATGAATAGTAAATCAGATCTCTCCAGAGAGGAACTATCCGATCAGTGCTTGTATAACCGCAGCTGTTGTGTGAACTAGACCAATATAAAAAGGCTCAATCACAGTCACCAAACGCGTTTCGGGGTTCAAAGCAGATTAGTAGTGCCCCTTCCTCAGTGGTGTAGTATTTATTTACAGGACTTTTTGCACTGTCACTTTTTATTTACAGGACTTTTTTTGCATTTTTTATTATTTTTTCCAATAAGCCATTTCCTTTCCAGGAGGAACGTTTTATATTTATTTTTATTTTCTGTGCACATTGAATTTACCACCATTCTGATCAGAGTAATATTGTATGTCACATCATCACCCAGTGTATCATTATACGGCTGTTAGCCATAATAGATACATTTGTTATTAGGAGTATCATTCGCTCTGTAGTGTAATAACTTGTTGCATTTTTTATATTTATTACTTTTTGACTAATTGTAGGGCCCTACGGGAACGCACTATTTAATATCTAATATCTATTAAATATCATTTATATACCAATTTTGTTTTTTCTCTATTATTGATACCAGACATCCCCCATTAATCTTTTTGATATTGAGCTGAGGACTAATATAATATTTTTATCACTTTTCTATATCTCTCTGTGGGGGAGAGCTTTTAGTTAACCTCGCTCATTTTTTGTGGTTGAGCTACACATATCTGCATTTCCAAATTTGTAAATTACTTCTATTAAACAATCTTAATCCTTCCAGTACTTATCAGTTGCTGAAGTTGAGTTGTTCTTTTCTGTCTGACAACAGTGCTCTCTGCTGACACCTCTGTCTGTCTCAGGAACTGTCCAGAGTAGGAGCAAATCCCCATAGTAAACCACCCTGTTCTGGACAGTTCCTGAGACAGACAGACAGACAGTTGTCAGCAGAGAGCACTGTTGTCAGACAGAAAAGAACAACTCATCTTCAGCAGCTAAGTACTGGAAGGATTAAACATTTTAAATAGAAGTCATTTACAAATCTGTTGAACTTTCTGGAGCCAGTTGATATGAAATTTTTTTTATTTTTTTTTACTTTACCCAACCAAGTACATTAATCATCCTTGTGGGCCTAAAAACCTGTAACCACATGACTAGCTGTCAGCATATATAACTCATGATCAGTACAGGATAAGTAATGTAATGTATATACACAGTGACTTCACCAGCAGAATAGTGAGTACAGCTATGGAGTAATACAGGATATAACTCATGATCAGTACAGGATAAGTAATGTAATGTATGTACACAGTGACCCTACCAGCAGAATAGTGAGTACAGCTATGGAGTAATACAGGATATAACTCATGATCAGTACAGGATAAATAATGTAATGTATGTACACAGTGACCCCACCAGCAGAATAGTGAGTACAGCTTTGGAGTATAAGGCTGGGTTCACACTACGTTTTGCACTTATGGTTCCCGTATACGGCTGGGAGGAGGGGGCGGGGCTTAATAGCAGCGCCTGCACTCAGCTGTATAAGGGAACCGTAGTTAATGCATGTCTATGAGTCGACCACGTTTTTGCCTGTGGTCGGGAAACCGCATACGGCCGAAAACGCAGCCGACCAGAGGCTGCGGTTCACTCCGGTCGGCTCATAGACATGCATTAAATACGGTTCCCCTATACGGCTGAGTGCGGGAGCCGCGATTAAGCCCAGCCCCCCTCCTCCCAGCCATATACGGGAACCGTAAGTACAAAACGTAGTGTGAACCCAGCCTAATACAGGATATAACTAAGTATCAGTACAGGATAAGTAATGTATGTACACAGTGACCCCACCAGCCTATATAAATTGTGTATCGTTGTAATCATATCGACCTATAGAATAAACATACGGTGTTGTATTTTTTTTTACTGAAAAGTGCACTGCACAGAAAGGGAAGCTCCCAAAACTTACTTTTTTATTTCCCCCTTCAACTAATTTTACTTTTGTTTCACTGTAGATTTTGTGGTATAATGAATGATTTCATTACAAAGTACAATTGGTGGCACAATTTCTTCCATTATGCCCGGGCCTCCAGCATCCAAAACAACAAATGGCACTCACCTGCCACAGCTTCCTTGGCGCCCCGGTATCACCGCTCCAGTCCTCTGCTGCAGTCTTCTTCCTGGTTGCACTTGGTCAACGTCACAGCTAATCGCTGGCTGCAGCGATGTCCCGCCATGTCCAGGGATAAATTGAGTGACAATGTGAAGCATTGAGCCTCGGCAACAGGAAGAAGACCAGTGCCAGGGCTCAAAACATAAATTATATAAATTCCTTATATACCTAAGAATCTTCCTGCCTGGACTTACCATTTACTAACCGGAGGAGAAGCGCTTTGGAATCAAATCCCCATTTTCTGTGTCCCGGATTATGGGTCACACATTTTGAATCTTTAGGGCCAAAACATGTCACTGCCGCTCAGCCTATCGCCGGCCAAGGCTAAGCATAAGCTGAGCTGCAGTGTGATGCGTTGACCATGGGCAACAAGGAAGAAGACAGCAATGGAGGACTGGAGAAGTGATACCCGAACACCAAAACAGCGACGCCAGATAAGTCCAGTCTGTTTTATATCATATCAGCCAGGGCATAATGGCTGAAAAAATATCTGGATGTCACATCTACTTTAAAGGAGTAGTCTAGTGCAGACTATTCCTTCTCCATCGTGCCCAGGCTAAAAAAAAAAAATGAAAATAAACTATCACTCACCTTCCTATGTTCCCCCGGAGTGCCGCTACAGCTGATCGGTCCTCTGGTCTGTCTTCTTTCCATGGGACATCACTGCGGCCGGTGATAGGCTGAAGATCCGTGCACACGGAAGTTGGAAGAAGACGGACTTGAGGACCGATCAGCTGTAGCGGCATTCCGGGAGCCCTGGCACAATGGGGAGGGGGGGGGGGGGGGAGAATCTGTACTAAACTACTCCTTTAAGGCCCTAAGGGGTACTGCGGGTTAGGAAAATGTATCCCCCAACCCCACCCCCAATTAAACTTTTATCCTCTATTCTATGGAAAAGGGATACATTTTCCTAACCTGAAATACTCGCCCAGGGGACTACTTGCCGGGCGGCCCAGGGGGACTTTATAACTTAATATCTTCACCATCCCTGGGGGCATCCCCTGAGGATAACAATTTTAGCATATATATAATGCATTGCCAAGCTTTATATATGCTAAAATCTGCTGATTGGTTCCTTTTAAGTATGTGGGGCCGGGAGGGGGGGTTATAGGGGGGGTTGTTATTGGGGTAGGCAGGTGGGGGGATGGGTAGTTAGGTTAACTTTATTGTGGCACTGGCAGGCAGGTGTAATGGGGGTAGGTCAGTGGGGGGCAGGCCAGTGGGGGCTTTACCTAAATGGTGGGTGGCACTGGGCTGGCACAGGAGGTCTAGCGCTGCCACATTCAGCAGCATCTCAGAAACGCGGGCCCAGGACTCGGCAACATGCAGACTGAGGACGACACATGCGCATGTCCCTTGTGCTCAACTCTGGCGGCATGCCCGAATCATGTCCCACGTCATCACTGACGTGACGTCCCGCTCTACTCCCAGGCAGCCAGTGCGGTACAAGGGCCAAACGCAGCAGGCTGCCTGGGAGGTAATAAAGCCAAAGGGAGGAGCAGGTCTGCGCCTCCTCTACAGAGATGCAGATGCGCCTGCTGAGGCGACCACACACTGCTGCGGCCGCCCGGAAAATAAGGCATCAGAGGCTGTAGATGAGCCTGAGGCTCTGCCGTGTGTTCTGCCACCTGCAAGGTTTTTAATGGATTTTTTTCATTAAATTTTTTCATGTGCTGGCTTTTTCTACTATTGTTTGCATAATATTTTAATAGTTTTGACATTTCCGCATGCAGCGATACCAAATATCTTTTATAGTAAAATTGGAAAAATGGGGGGCTTGTTCCCTTTTTTAAAAAACTTTTTTTTTAAGTCACCAGAGGGGACTATTTATAGCAATCTATGTATTGTTATTACGGTTCAGTGTTACGCATTGGAATAGCACTGATCAGTGATGTTTGCAATTCATTTGTACAACCTACCAGAAAGTAGACAATACAGAGTGATCGCAGCAGAGCGGCATGAAGGAGGTAGGTAGACCTCGTGCTGCCATCTAGTCTCATCAGACCCACAACGATGATGCAGGTAGTCTGATGAGTCCCCCCAATTCCCGCAGATACTTTAAAAGCTGTGATCAGTAATGATCATGGCATCTCAAGAGTTGACTGTCACCGTGTCAGGAGACATGTACATTGCTGTGCGCAAACTACCAGAAGTTTGCGATGTAGATGCACTTTGTGTATCATTTATTGGTTAAAGACTGTCTGACTCAGTTAAAGGGGTACTCCGGTGATTTTTTTTTTTTTTTTTTTTTAAATCAACCGGTGCCAGAAAGTTAAACAGATTTGTAAATTACTTCTATTAAAAAAATCTTAATCCTTCCTGTACTTATTAGCTGCTGAATACTACAGCGGAAATTATTTTCTTTTTGAAACACAGAGCTGTCTGCTGACATCATGAGCACAGTGCTCTCTGCTGACATCTCTGTCCATTTTAGGAACTGTCCACTGTAGTATTCAGCAGCTAATAAGTACAGGAAGGATTAAGATTTTTTAATAGAAGTAATTTAGAAATCTGTTTAACTTTCTGGCACCAGTTGATTTAAAAAAAAAAAAAAAAAAAGTGTTTCACAGGAATACCGGAATGTATGTTAGACTGGAGGAATGCACCTTAAACTTTCCTTCTCAGGCCGTAACATGCCTCCTGGTGAATTCAGTATAAGCCTCTGCCATCGCCTATTTTAAACCTTCTAAAAGAGTTGAAACATTGCAAGGATAAATAAAGGTTTACTTATCTTGAGTGCTATCTGGTACTGAACATCCTCTAAAGATTTGTGCCAGATATATCCAGTTTTTCATGTGCTTTTTATTTCCTTGAACCTGTTGTACTCCTGGAGCTTCAGATGTTCCCTTAGGTCTGCCAATTATTTAAAACTTAATTTCATTCAAAACTTTTTGGTGATGGTGGCAAATCAAACTGCCTTGACAGTTGAAGATTTGTTTCTCCTATACCCCATACTTTTGTCACCCAAAGGTTAAAGGGGTACTCCAGTGGGAAACAATTTTTTCATATTAACTCGCTCCAGAAAGTTAAACAGATTTGTAAATTACTTCTAAAAAAAAAAAAATCTTAACCCTTCCAGTACTTGTCAGCTGCTGTATACTACAGAGGAAGTTCTTTTCCTTTAGAATTTCTTTTCTGTCTGACCACAGTGCTCTCTGCTGGAAGGGTTATGATTTTTATTAGAAGTAATTTACAAATCTGTTTAACTTTCTGTCACCAGTTGATTTGGAGAAAAAAAAAGTGTTTTCCACTGGAGTACCCCTTTAACAAACCTTGCTTGATTGACAATTCCTCCATTTTGGTACAATTCCTCCAACAGTACAATGAGACTACTAAAGATTTAGTGGCTCGATTTTGGCTACATCTTAGGATGGGAGCTTTATGTGTTCGCATTTACTGATCAATTCTTGAATGTTTCTTCTGAGTGCTTTTCAGATGGTCTGTTCTTAACTGATTCTTTTGAATGCTTCCCAGATAGTCTGTTTAGTAAAATTGATCCTTACTTAAAAGGAGGCAACTCCTTTGTATTTAGAAGGTGCTTTCTTGGACATACTCTTCCTTTCTCATGGAATATCCAGGTCTTTCATATGCCTCTGAGCTGCTGTTAATATTAGTGGCCTCATTGGCAAGATTTAGCTCGTATGCCTAATTTCATCTTTTAGACAGGCACCTTCAGAAATCCCACCCTCTCTCTGTACTCACAGACAAGGGATAACTGCAGCACACCAGCGAATCTTGCAAAAAAGAGGGTTTTATTCCAAAACTGGGAAAACTAACTGTACTCACAGACAGGGATTTAGTCCCCCAAAAAGTCTCTGAGCTCTAGGGTATGAGGCAGTGTAGGTGAAACTATCAAAATTTGGAGAGAGTAAGCAGGATGTTAAGAGTTAGAAAAGGAGGCAGAGCCATATGGTTAGCGTGATATTGTTGAGCGTGCTGTGAAACACTGACAGGAATGGTTATCAGGGATCACTATATTTCCCTAAGGTACCTGTTGTATTAGGGAGCATATATCTAATCCAGGGAAGGCTGGAATGGAAAATCTAGAAATAGTTACATCCTTGTCATGACTTAGCTTTCTAGGGACTTTGCTAATCCTGAATTTTTATGGGATGAAAGGCAGGTTTGGTAGTGGGACCTTTCACCCCCTTCCTGAGCCACTCTAACTTTACAGACTAGCCCACAGGTGCTGAAGACTGCTTGTCACTGAGCTTTAAAACTAGGCGATAGCCTTCAGTTGGGGCTTTAAAGTATCTCCATCACTGATAAAAGTCTTCATCCAGAGGTTTGCAGCTTTAAAAGTGGACATTGTAACACACATTTGTTTACTGTTGCGTTGGGTGACTGGTAGTAAGCTACCTGTATAAATAGGGACGTTTATGTATAGTTAGTGCTGGACAAGCAGGATTTATTTTTGTGTTTGTGTGAAGGCTATATTTGTTTTGTTACTGAAAAATAATGAAGGCCTGCTTAAACTTTACTTCCATATCAGTGTCTCTAACTGATATTTTGTTTCACTTTTTTTTTTTACAGAGCTAATCTTCCAAAGCAATTATACAAATAGGAACCTTGTTCGGAATTGCATTTTTGCTACACAGTAGGCTTTGGGTAGTCTTGCTTATTATCAAAAGGCTTGCTCAGTATCAATTTAAGCCTTGTCATAAAAGGGACATATACTTGAGGACAGTTTTGCTGGTTATCAAAGGAGCATAAATCTATGGCTATTCCAGCCAGTCATTTTTACTTTTGGAAAATTGACTGTAAGTGGCATACATACCTCCCATATAATAATTGAAAAGTTTTTTTTTGTTCTCACTTCTACAATTGGCTTAAAAAAGTGTTAAACCTACAAGATTTTTTTTTCAAAGTATTCAAATATTCCTTTAAAAGGTCATAGGAATTTAAACATTTTAGATGTGCCTCAGTAACTGTTCTTCCATATGGTTTTCCAACCAAATCAAATCAGAGAACAGACAATTATATTAGAAAATAGAATACAATTGCTGTTTATTAAATGTCATAAGATTTGTGAAATTGTCTTGCTGCATTGTTTTGAAATTAGATTGAATTAAGAAAATGTATCTATAAAATTTAGTAACACTTTTAAAATATTATCTTGTCATATTTTAAAATGTATCCTTTGAAATGTTATCCCATTGAAAATAGGACACATAATGGGAAGAGTTATGTATGAGCATGCCCGTCGCTACAGGACAGGCAAACCAAGCAATTGCTTGGGGCCCGAGCTGGCTGGGGGCCCCAGAGCACAGCCAGTGCTTGCCCATCCTGTAGCGATTAACAATCCTGCTCTTGGAGTTTGTGCTCCGGGCCCCAGGCACCCAGTCAAACAAGAGTGCCCCCGAATGTCTGACATTTTTTTTAAATAAACTAATTTGCAGCTTTGGAGTTCTTCTCACCTCACCACAATCACGCTCCCCCACCCCCGCTGCACTTGGTATCTTCCCTCAGCCTGGACTCTTCTCTCAGCCTTCAGCTGACTGAGCAGGAGGAGGGGGAGGAGGGAGCACAGAGCTGTAAGGAGACCGCAGAGGCTGTACAACATGGGGCCTGACTACAGTAGGTGTCCCTGCATATATATATATATATGTGTGTGTACATATGTGTATGTCTATGTACTGTGCCTGTGTGTGTGTTACTACTGTGGATGACTATATGTAAAGTGCATGTGTGTATCTATACCAGTGTTTCCAAACCAGAGTGCCTCCAGTTGTTGCAAAACTACAACTCCCAGCATGCCCAGACAGCCTTTGGCTGTCTGGGCATGCTGGGAGTTGTAGTTTTGCAACCTCTGTAGGCATCCTGGTTGGGAAACACTGATCTATTCTATCTGTGTGTGTATGAAGCATGTATAGTATGTAATGTGTACAGTATGTGTGTGTATGATGCATGTAAAGTATGTAATGTGTACAGTATGTGTGTATGATGCATGTAAAGTATGTAATGTGTACAGTATGTGTGTATGATGAATGTAAAGTATGTAATGTGTACAGTGTGTGCGTGTATATGATGCATGTACAGTATGTAATGTGTACAGTGTGTGTGTATGATGCATGTACAGTATGTAATGTGTACAGTCTGTGTGTGTGTATGATGCATGTACAGTATGTAATGTGTACAGTGTGTGTGTGCATGATGCATGTACAGTATGTAATGTGTACAGTATGTGTGTTGTATGTATATGATGCATGTATAGTATGTAATGTGTACAGTGTGTGTGTATGATGCATGTACAGTATGTAATGTGTACAGTGTGTGTGTATGATGCATGTACAGTATGTAATGTGTACAGTGTGTGTGTATGATGCATGTACAGTATGTAATGTGTACAGTGTGTGTGTGTGTATGATGCATGTACAGTATGTAATGTGTACAGTGTGTGTGTGTATGATGCATGTACATTATGTAATGTGTACAGTGTGTGTGTGTGTGTGTATGATGCATGTACAATATGTAATGTGTACAGTGTGTGTGTATGATGCATGTACAGTATGTAATGTGTACAGTGTGTGTGTGTATCATGCATGTACAGTATGTAATGTGTACAGTGTGTGTGTGTATGATGCATGTACAGTATGTAATGTGTACAGTGTATGTGTGTATGATGCATGTACAGTATGTAATGTGTACAGTGTATGTGTGTATGATGCATGTACAGTATGTAATGTGTACAGTGTGTGTGTGTGATGCATGTACAGTATGTAATGTGTACAGTCTGTGTGTGTGATGCATGAACAGTATGTAATGTGTACAGTCTGTGTGTGTATGATGCATGTACAGCATGTAATGTGTACAGTGTGTGTGTGTGTGTGTGTGATGCATGTACAGTATGTAATGTGTACAGTGTGTGTGTATGATGCATGTACAGCATGTAATGTGTACAGTGTGTGTGTGTGTATGATGCATGTACAGTAGGTAATGTGTACAGTGTGTGTATGTATGATGCATGTGTACAGTGTGTGTGTGTGTATGATGCATGTACAGTATGTAATGTGTACAGTGTGTGTGTATGATGCATGTACAGTATGTAATGTGTACAGTGTGTGTGTGTATGATGCATGTACAGTATGTAATGTGTACAGTGTGTGTGTATGATGCATGTACAGTATGTAATGTGTACAGTGTGTGTGTATGATGCATGTACAGTATGTAATGTGTACAGTATGTGTGTGTATGATGCATGTACAGTATGTAATGTGTACAGTATGTGTGTGTATGATGCATGTACAGTATGTAATGTGTACAGTATGTGTGTGTATGATGCATGTACAGTATGTAATGTGTACAGTACGTGTGTGTGTATGATGCATGTACAGTATGTAATGTGTACAGTACGTGTGTGTGTATGAAGCATGCATGTAGTAAGTAATGTGTACAGTATCTGTGTGTATGATGCATGTAGTAAGTAATGTGTACAGTATCTGTGTGTATGATGCATGTACAGTATGTAATGTGTACAGTATGTGTGTGTATGATGCATGTACAGTATGTAATGTGTACAGTGTGTGTATGATGCATGTACAGTATGTAATGTGTACAGTATGTTTGTGTGTATGATGCATGTACAGTATGTAATGTGTACAGTGTGTGTATTATGCATGTACAGTATGTAATGTGTACAGTGTGTGTATGATGCATGTACAGTATGTAATGTGTACAGTGTGTGTATGATGCATGTACAGTATGTAATGTGTACAGTGTGTTGTGTGTGTATGAAGCATGCATGTACAGTTTGTAATGTGTACAGTGTGTTGTGTGTATGAAGCATGTACAGTATGTAGTGTGTTGTGTGTATGAAGCATGTACGGTATCTGTGTGTGTATGAAGCATGCATGTACAGTATGTAATGTGTACAGTATGTTGTGTGTATGATGCATGTACAGTATGTAATGTGTGCAGTGTGTTGTGTGTGTATGAAGCATGCATGTACAGTATGTAATGTATACAGTATGGTGTGTGTGTATGAAGCATGCATGTACAGTATGTAATGTATACAGTATGGTGTGTGTGTGTATGAAGCATGCATGTACAGTATGTAATGTGTACATTGTGTTATGTGTGTAAATAATGCATGCAGTGGCAGATCCAGGGGGTGGAGGGAAACAGGGCAATTGCCCCGTCCCGTGCGTGCGCCCATTGGAAAGCAACGTGGAGGAGCGGAGCAGCGACCAGGACATGCGCTGGCCAGCATGGTAAGTGACCAGCGGCACATCAGCTTCAGTGCTCCGACCACCGCTCCTCCAGTCCCGGGACCTAGTGCTATGGTAGCGGGACAAAAGGAGCAGTGGTCAGAACACTGAAGTAGGGCAGTAAACAGGCATAGAGCCTCCAGCCATACACTGTATGGCTGGAGGCTGTATGTCTGTGGGGGGACTATACTGCACCTAATGTGGGGTAAACTATACTGCCAACCTAATGTGGAGAACTATACTGCACCTAATGTGGAGAACTATATTGCACCTAATGTGGGGGAACTGTACTGCACCTAATGTTGGGAACTATACTGCACCTAATGTGGAGGAACTATACTGCACCTAATGTGGAGAACTATACTGCACCTAATGTGGAGAACTATACTGCACCTAATGTGGGGTAAACTATACTGCACCTAATGCGGGGAACTATACTGCACCTAATGTGGGGGAACTATACTGCACCTAATGTGGGGGAACTATACTGCACCTAATGTGGGGGAACTATACTCCACCTAATGTGGGGGAACTATACTGCACCTAATGTGGGGGACTATACTAATGTGGAGAACTATACTGCACCTAATGTGGGGAACTATACTGCACCTAATGTGGAGAACTCTACTGCATCTAATGTGGGGAGAACTATACTGCACCTAATGTGGGGAGAACTATACTGCACCTAATGTGGGGTAAACTATACTGCCAACCTAATGTGGAGAACTATACTGCACCTAATGTGGAGAATTATATTACACCTAATGTGGGGGAACTGTACTGCACCTAATGTTGGGAACTATACTGCACGTAATGTGGAGGAACTATACTGCACCTAATGTGGAGAACTATACTGCAACTTATGTGGGGTAAACTATACTGCACCTAATGTGGGGAACTATACTGCACCTAATGTGGGGGAACTATACTGCACCTAATGTGGGGGACTAGCCAGTCTTGTTTATTATCAAAAAAGGTATATTTACATCTAACCCCTTAGCGACAATGGACGTAAATGTACGTTATGGTGCTGTGGTACTTAACGCACCATGACGTACATTTACTCTCTATGATGACCGCGAGCACCGGTGCTATTAGCAGCCAGGGACATGCCGGTAATGGGGGACATGATATCCGCCATTAACCCTTAAGATGCTGTGAAGAATACAGATCACGGCAGTGCGGCACTTAAAATGGATGAACCGATCGCCAGCAGCGCTGCTGCCGGGATACAATCATCCAGCATGGCAGTCGGAGGTCCCCTCACCTGCCTCTGGCGGTGTCCCGGAGTCTTCTGTCTGAGATCGAGCAGACCAGAGCAGAAGATGACGGATTAGCAGTATTAGCAATCAACTGACATAAAATGTGTACAAAAAAAGTAAAAAAAATTTGAAAAATTCCCTCCCCCAATAAAGATGTAAATCGTCCCTTTTTCCCATTTTTTACCCCCAAAAAGATAATTAATAAACATATTTGGTATTGCCGTATGCGTAAATGTCTGAACTATTAAAATATAATGTTAATTACACCATACAGTGAACAGCATACACGTAGAAAAAAATTAGCTGCTTTTTTTTATCACATTTTATTTAAAAAAAAAAAAATTTATAAGCAAAAAATGAGCCCCATACCGCCCTGTATACAGAAAAATGAGAATGTTTTATAGGTGGTCAAAATAGGGCAATTTCAAACATACTAATTTTGTTAAAATAGTTTGCGATTTTTTTTAAGCGGTACAATAAAAGAAAAGCATATAACATGGGTATCGTTTTAATTGTATTGACCCACAGAATAAAGAAAACATTTCATTTTTACCATAAAGTGTACAGCATGAAAACAAAACATTCCAAAATTTAATAAATTGCCGTTTTCTTTTCAATTTCCCCACATAAATAATGTTTTTTTGGTTGCACCGTAGATTTTATGGTTAAATGAGTGATGTCATTACAAAGTAAAATTGATGACAGAAAAAACAAGCCCTCATATGGGTCTGTGAAAAATGGAATTAGAAAAGAGTAATGATTTTTAGAAGGTAAGGAGGAAAAAACGAAATTGCAAAAATAAAATAGGCCTGGTCCTTAAAGGGGTATTCTGGGATCTTAAGTTTTTATCCCTTATCCAGAGCATAGGGGATACAATGTCTGATCGCGGGGCCATGGCGTGACATCATGGGGGGAAGGGGGGGCGTTACGTCACGTCACGTCTCTAGTCTCGGAAACCCGTAAGTTTCCTACACTGGAGACGCAGCCACGCACAATGCGGGTGCTGCAGGGAGATCGGGGGGGCCCTCAGCTGGGACGGACATTGTATCCTCTATCTGATAGGGGGATACAGACATTGTATCCTCTATCCGATAGGGGATAAAAGCTTAGATCCCGGATTACCCCTTTAAATGGCTTGTGGAGGGGAGGGGCAGCATCATTGCACCACATGAACCTGTGCAAGCTGTATATTCCACTATTCCATTAATTGTTCCATCGCCTGCCTCTTCACAAAACTTCACAAAAAGTAGTGTATCCCCCCCACACACACACACACCCATCCTGCTATACCAAGTAATATGTCTGACACAATTATCTTCACTGTTTATAAAAGGAGGAGAATGACCCTGTGAATGTTCATCTCTTCTTCCCCTAACAAATAAAGAAGATGCTGCTCATAATGGGGAAACAGCAGATCCCTGCCTTAGGCTCCTTTCACACTGCTGGGGAGCTTGGCGGAATGGTGGGAGAAAAACATACTGCTTGGGCGTTCCCCTCCCCCCCCCCCCCCCCCCCCCCCTCCCGCTATTCCAATCAAAAAAACAACGGCGCCCGACGGACCTCATAATAGTAAATGGAAGCCAATGGGACCAGTTGTTGCCCAATGTGCCCTGTCTCGAGTACGGCTGTTAAAGGCACAAAAAATAGAAAGACTTTAACGCCATTCTTGACGGGGAGCAACGGCAGTGTGAAAGGGGCCATACTTGGAACAAAGAGCAGAGCTATCAAATTGCCATAAAAAATAAAATTGCTTGTAATTTCTAATTAGTGAAATGATGAAGCCATAACCTTACAGCCATACAGTGCGAGGGCCTTTTTTATTTTTTTATGGTGAAAAAGTTTTAAAAAAATCTAAAAATGTATTAGAAATGTAGTATTACCTGATTTGATTTACAATATGTTCGATCGATTTTATATAAAATTTGTTTTGGATAACCCATTTGAAGCCAGTATTATATACATGCTGCAAATAAACTTTAAGGGTACTTTCACATGTACAGGATCTGCTGCATATTTTCTGCAGCTAATTTTGCTACCCATTGAAATCAATGGGTAGCAAAATCAGCAGAAAATATGTAGCAGATCCTGTAGGTGTGAACGCATTACATTATGGAATTTCCAAGCAGAATTATGTTGGGAAATTCTGGTACCGCAACCTCCTATTGTTTGCAGTGGCATTCTGCTGCACTGTACTTACTGTTGAATTTCCGTTGCCGCAGAAATACAAATTCCGATATAAGAAACATGGTCATTCTTTTGCCAGCTTGGATTACCGTCAATGGTGACAGTGCATGTCCGAGCGGATCTAACGCAAAATGAAATGTTCGTTCCTTAACATAAATGCGCCTTAACACATTCAGGACCAGGCTGATTTTGGCTTTAGATGACCAAGCCCAATTTGCAATTCTGATAAATCAGTTTACATGAAAATAACTGTGGGAGGGTTTTATTTATCTATGCAATTCAGGGTAGCATGTTAGTAGTAGATTCAGAGTTGATCTGGAAAATGCCACAATTTTGTGAAAAGTTTTAAAAAATTAGCTTTTTTTAAATTTAAGATTTTTTTGCTAATAAAAAGGATACTCACAAAACGTATTAATACACAGAAGTTATGAATTTACATTTACAATAGATTTATTTTATGGTGACATAATTTGTCAATTGTCTTTTTCCTTTTTGGGGTAGGGTTACACGTGCCATATTTTACTGTGTATCTAGCAGCATATGTTCTGCTACATATTTTTCTACCCATTGAAGTCAATGGGTAGGAAAATATGCAGCAGCAAATACGCATCAAAATACGGCACATGTGACCCTACCATTAAGGGCAGCACATTTCCATACTTTAACCCCTTAAGGACCAAGCCCATTATGACCTTAAGGACCTCAGAGCATTTTTTGCCCATCTGACCACTGTCTTTTTAAGCATTAATAACTCTGGGATGCTTTTACTTTTCATTCTGATTCCGAGATAGTTTTTTCGTGACATCTTCTACTATATGTTAGCGGTAAATTTTCATCGGTACTTGCATAATTTCTTGGTTAAAAATTCCCAAATTTCATGAAAAATTTTAACATTTTGCATTTTCTAACTTTGAAGCTCTCTGCTTGTAAGGAAAGTGGACATCCCAAATAAATTATACATTGATTCACAAATACAATATGTCTACTTTATGATTGCATCATAACGTTGACATGTTTTCACTTTTTGGAGACATTAGAGGGCTTCAAAGTTCCGCAGCAATTTTCAAATTTTTCACGTAAATTTCTAAATCGGAATTATTCAGGGACCAGTTCAGTTTTGAAGTCCCCCATAAATGACCCCATTATGAAAACTGCACCCCTCAAAGTATTCAAAATGAAATTCAGTAAGTTTTTTAACCCTTTAGGTGTTTCACAGGAATAGCAGCAAAGTGGAGAAGAAAATTCAAAATCTTTATTTTTTACACTAACATGTTCTTGTAGACCCATTTTATTTCATTTTTACAAGGGGTAAAAGGAGAAAAAGCCCCCAAAATTTGTAACCCAATTTCTCTCAAGTAAGAAAATACCTCATATGTGGATGTAAAGTGTTCTGTGGGTGCACTAGAGGGCACAGAAGGGAAAGAGCGACAAAAGGATTTTGGAGAGCAAATTTTGCTGAAATGGTTTTTGGGGGGCATATGGCATTTAGGAAGCCCCCATGGTGCCAAAAGAAATGTCCCCTAAAATTTGTTACCCCATTTCTCTCGAGTAAGGAAATATTTCATATGTGGAATTTGGTTGGAATGGAAGTCGAGGGCCATGTGCGTTTAAAAAGCCTCTGTGGTGCCAGAATTTTTCATTTTCACAGTTCCACTGTTCAAAACATCTGTCAAACATCCATTTGACAGATCTTTTGAGGAGAAGAAATGGGGTTTCAAACTTTGGGGGGATTTTTTTCCCTTTTACCCCTTGTGAAAATGAAAAATTTGGGGTAACACCAGCATTTTTGAAAAAAAACAAAAAAAATTCATTTTCACGTACAATTTTAACAAAAATTTGTCAAATGCCTGTGGGGTGTTAAGGCTCACTGTACCCCTTGTTACATTCCATGATGGGTGTAGTTTCCAAAATGGGGTCACATGTGGGTGTTTTTTTTATTTTTTTTCCCGTTTTTGTCAGAACCGCTGTAACAATCAGCCACCCCTGTGCAAATCACCAATTTAGGCCTCTAATGTATATGGTGCGCTCTTACTCCTGAACCCTGTTGTGCACTCGCAGAACACTTTACGTCCACATATGGGGTATTTCCATACTCAGGAGAAATCGCGTTACAAATTTTGGGTTTTATTTTTTTCCTTTTACCTCCTGTGAAAATGAAAAGTATAGGGCAACACCAGCATGTTAGTGTAAAAAATGTAAAAATGTTACACTAACATGCTGGTGTAGACCCCAACTTTAGCTTTTCATAAGCGGTAAAAGGAGAAACAGCCCCAAAAATTTGTAACTCAATTTCTCCCCATATGTGGCCCTAAACTGTTGCCTTGAAATGCGACAGGGCTCCCAAGTGAGAGAGCCCCATACGCATTTGAGGTCTAAATTTGGGATTTTCATAGGGGTGGACCTGGATGCAAGCATGGCGCTTGCCTCCTATGGCAGGGTTTCCCAAACAGGGTGCCTCCAGCTGTTGCAAAACTCCCAGCATGCCTGGATAGTCAATGGCTGCCCGGCAATACTGAAAGTTTTTGTTTTGCAACTGCTGGAGGCTCCGTTTTGGAAACAGTACCGACACGTTTTTATTTTTTATAGGGGGGGGGGGGGGTTATTATGTAAGGGTGTGTGTATATGTAGTGTTTTACTCTTTATTTTGTGTACTGTTTTTAGGGTACATTCACACGTGCAGGGGTTTACAGCGAGTTTCCCGCCGGGAGTTGCAGCAGAAAATTTGCCACAGCTCAAACTTGAAGTAGAAAACTCGCTGTAAACCCCCGCCCATAGTTGTAGTTATGCAAAAGCTGGAGGCACACTGGTTGGGAAACACTGAGTTAGTTAACAGGCTACCGAAGTGTTTCCCCCCCAGGGCACCTCCAGATGTTGCAAAACTACAACTCCCAGTATCCACGGTCTGTCAGTGCATGCTGGGGATTGTAGTTTTGCAACAGCTGGAGGCACACTGGTTGCAAAACACTGAGTTAGGTAACAAATCCTAACCCAGTGTTTGGCCCAGTGTGCCTTCAGCTGTTGCAAAACTAAAACTCAGCATGCACTGACAGCGGAAGGGCATGCTGGGAGTAGTAGTTATGCAATAGCTGGAGGCACAACTACAACTCCCAGCATGACCTTAGTCTGACTGTGCATGCTGCGAGTTGTAGTTATGCAACAGCTGGAGGCACACTTTTTCATAGAAAAATGTGGCTCCAGCTGTTGCATAACTACAACTCCCAGCATGCAAAAACTGCAAAAGGGGATGCTTTGTGTTGTAGTTGTGCCTCTAGCTGTTGCATAACTACAACTCCCAGCATGCCCTTTGGCTGTGAGTATTTTACAACAGCTGGAGATACACAGCACTCACCTCCAGCTGTTGTATAATGCAACTCCCAGCATGCACATCCAAAGGGCATGCTGGGAGTTATAGCTATGCAACAGCTAGAGGCACAGCTACAACTCCCAGCATGCCTTTTGGCTGTCTGTTCATGCTGGGAGTTGTAGTTAGGCAACAACTGGAGGCACATTTTGTCAATGAAAAAGTGTGCCTCCAGCTGTCTTAGGACCTACCCAGGGGTTTATATGGGGTGCCTGCTGAATGATTTAAGCAGGCATCCCGTTTTGTTCACCGCCGGATTACCAGCGGTGAACGGAAACGCAGAGGGCGTACAGG
The DNA here is from genome assembly GCF_029499605.1 of Hyla sarda. Classification (NCBI taxonomy): domain Eukaryota; kingdom Metazoa; phylum Chordata; class Amphibia; order Anura; family Hylidae; genus Hyla; species Hyla sarda. The sequence goes on from NC_079189.1 coordinate 300,469,618, forward strand.
TACGCCCTTGGTCCTTAAGTCCCAGGACTCAAGGGCGTACCTTCTGGTGGGGTTAAATAAAATGTTAGATAACATTAAATTTAAAATATTTAAGGGAACAGTTCAGTTCTGAAGAGCATTTGAGGCACCTGTAAGTTTGAAATCCCCATAATTTACCCAATTTAAAAAAACTGCACCCCTCAAAATATTGACATTTAGAAGATTTATTAACCCTTTAGCTGGTTCACACAAATTGAAACAAAGTGGAGGCAAATTTATTCCATTTTAATTATTTTTTTCTGTAATGCTGAAAGTGTTGACCTGGTGTGAACAACAACAACAACAACATGAAAAACCCTAAACTATAGTAATAGAGAGAGAGTTCAAAAGACAATGGCCCACATTTATCATTGCAGTGCAAGTGAAGCATTTTTTTACACCTTTTTTTTTGTGTGCTGATAATGTGTAGGAGCACCAAATTTATTAAAAGGTAAAAAGAGCTTTGATAAATTTTGTGCATGTCCACATTTTCTGAAATTTCTGTCTACACAAACACCAAAAAGCTACACCATGTCTGGGCTGGTGTAGTTTTAGAGACTTTTCAGTGGCTTTGCGCCTTTTTTTGCTCCTTTTTACAAAAAGGCGCAATGATAAAACCCTCCCATATCATGTGTATTGCCAAAATCAACTCAAAATGAGCAGAAATGTGCCCCTTTTTAAGACACAAAAAGCAGTCTAAAGACAATGATAAATGTGGGCCAATGATTCTAAATCTGTGCATTTTATCTTCTATGCATTTGCATTCCTCCACTATAGCTCACAAATATAGGAGTCTACGTAGTCCTCTCCATCATATCACTGAGTGTTAGTAGTCCTCTTTATGCATTTGCAGATTTTCAGCAGGTTAATGCAAGTGAGTAGAAAGATTAAAATTACAGACTTGGAATCAGTGTCTTTTGAATTATTAATTGAATTACTATGGTTACTGTAGTTTAGGTGGGTTTTGGAGGTGTCACAGTCTCTTTACATTTTCCATATCTAAATCCAATCTAAAGAAACCCATTCTATAGAGACCTCATCTCGTAGCTTACAGGAGTTAAAGAGAACCTGTCACTAGTTTTATACTGCCCACATCATAGTTGCTTTATTACAATGATACAGGATTGACTATGAATGGCTGTGCTATTTCAGAGGAACTATCTTTATGGTAACTAAGCTCTTAGTCATCAAAACAGTCCCCAGAATCTTGATCGCTATATCGCGGACTTTTTTGCTTACAGGGAGGAATCTATCAATCAGGACCAACAGACTGCCCTGACTACTTGGAGACCTATTCCTAGTCAAAGTTACAATGATAATTCCTCGGAAACAGCACAGCGAATCAGAGTTAGTCATGTGTCACTGTCATAAGGGAGCGTGTCAGTGTTTCATGCTGCCTAAAGTTCCAGCAGAATGAAGCTACTACTATTGTCTCAATGCCAGATACCACAGGTATAGTCAGAGCTATTTTGGCAGAACAAAGAGGCACCATTTTAGTGGTTTTAATGTTATGGATAAACACTTTAGGGCTGTGATACAGGCTATAATACAACTACAGTACATGAATACTTAACAAATAAAGCATGTAATATTTGACCAACTCTAATAGAGATGCATACAATTTTGCACATGCTTGGAGGCAATATCATTGCCCTGTTAATGTAAACTTCCTGAAATAGGAGGTGAGTTCTACGAATTTGGACTTTTTCTGTACAGATACTGCAGCAGATAGATAGGGGACACAGGATGGGACAACGCCTGCATTCCTAGAATTTACCTTAACAAACACTATAGAACATTAAATGAATGTAGGCGGCTGTTTTTTCTTAATGTTTTTCTTAGATGCTAGTATTTAAAAAAATATATATGTTTTACTAGTGATTTACTTAAAATATGTAAGCGCAGCATAAACCAGGTGGGAATAGGTTGGAATTTTTAAATCCATTGGTGCTCATTTATGTACTTGTGCTCAAATTTAGTATCTGTAATAAAGACGCTCTCTCTCTCTCTCTCTCTCTCTCTCTCTCTCTCTCTCTCTCTCTCTCTCTCTCTCTCTATATATATCTATATATATCTATATATCTATATATATATATCTATATCTATATATATATATATATCTATATCTATATATATACATACATACATACATACATACATACATACATATACACATTTTAAAAAATTATTCTGTGCTTGTGTGGGTCATGGACACTGGTAACCCCAGCTATCACGTGCAGTAAGGTAAATTTTACACATTGTGAATTCAACCTAGGGGTTGAGTATTTGTCCTACTTTTTATCATCTACTTTTTATCATCTAGAGGGACACATCTTGCGGAGCATAACAGCTTCATTTTGGAATTGTTAAACGTTGTACTAACTAAGAATTACTTCCAATCACCTACCACCAACTCAGGGGCACTGCTATGGGGAGCCCTTTTGCCCCCTTATAAGCTAATATGGTCCTGGCTTGGTGGGAGGCTACGACTACCTTCTCTAATCAAAGGGAGAGATTCAGTGACTATGCCCAGCTCTGGGTTAGATTTATAGATGATCTTGTGTAAAGGCCCAGAGAAGGAATTTGTGCTGTCTCTCAATCAGAATGAGCTAGGCCTCTTTTTCACGTTTGAGGTACAGAGTAATGAATTGGCATTTCTGCGTGTGAAAATTGTTAGAGGGCCTAGGGAAAATTGTTACCGGTGCCCTGCAGAGTACAGTCTATTGTAAGAAAACCTCAACCAACAGCTTCCTGAGATGGGAGAGCTGCCACCCTGGGCCCCTTAAAAAAGGGATACCCAGGGGGCAGTACCTCTGGCTCAGGAGGAAATGTTCAGAGGTAGGGGAATACAAAGTGCAGACGAAGGATATGAGGAAACACTTTTAAGATAGGAGATACCCTGAATATGTACTGACACATGCCTATAAGGCAGCACTGGAGACTTCACACGGTCAGTTACTTACCCCGAAACCTAAATCCCTCACTCCTGGCCCCCTAAGGATCACATGATGGGGCGGAGAGGGAAATTAGAGATATCCTTACCAGGTATTGGCATATCCTTGAGATGGATTCCGACCTCCGGGAGGTCATTGGAGACAGACCGCAGATCTGGGACTAGAACTTGGCTTAACAGGTCCCCTCCCCTTGTGGTTGTTTGACCTGCGGCCACCAGAGCATGTAACTTTATCAACAAAACAAAATTTGTACCAGGCTGTAGGAGACGTATTTAGAACTTTATTAACTGCTCCTCCAATTGTGTGATCTACATAGCTGCATGTACATATCCTCTCCTGTATGTAGGGAAAACCCTACGTGAATTTCGCAGGAGGATTCCAGAGCGGGACCACCCTTTTTAGGGTGGCAACCCTGCCTAGGTCTAGCGTAATAGGATAGATCATGTCTAGTGGTATCATTAGGCCCCTGCCTTTTCCCCTCATGCCATTAATAACTAGGTAACCCCTCCCAACTTATCGGCCATTTAATGCCATGTCCCACTGTATCAATTCATTATTTAATTTTATCAAGTCCCTGTATTATTTGGTATATCAGACTCATACTGTGTCCATCATTTAACAACCAGTTATCTGATCTTAGTAATCATTACTATATTGTGATCTGTGGTCCGTTCTTGTAAATAGTTTTTCGCCTATTGCCCCTGTAAAATAATTAAATAGCTGTAATTTCTCATGTTTTCCCTAATTGGAATTCCTTAAGATGTTGTGTGTAGGCTATGTCAATAACATCTAGCGCTAACCCCCGCATATTACCACGGTACCCACCACCACAGGGGTGCCGGGAAGAGCCGCTACCAACAGGCCCGGAGCGTCAAATATGGCGCTCCTGGGCCTAGGTGGTAATAGGCTGGCATTATTTAGGCTGGGGAGGGCCAGTAACAATGGTCCTCGCCCACCCTGGTAACGTCAGGCTGTTGCTGCTTGGTTAGTATTTGAGAATGAAAATATGGGGAACCCTATGCATGTTTTTTTTTCATAAATAAATAATAAAGAATACACATAGGGTTCCCTGCATTTTTATTCTCAGACAGATACCAACCAAACAGCAACAGCCTAACGTTACCAGGGTGGGCGAGGACCATTGCTACTGGCCCTACCCAGCCTAAATAACGCCAGCCTGTTACCACCTAGGCCCAGGAGTGCCATTTTGAGCTGCGGGCCTGTTGGTACCGGCTCTTCCCAACACCCTTGTGGCAGTGGATAATAATAATCGGGAGTTAGCGCTAGCTATTTTTGAGGCTAACGTTAAGCCCCGGCTTAGTAATGGATTCTGTCTATAAGATGGCTTCCACTAAGAAGCCTGTAAGGTAAATACAAAAAAACACATTTAAAAAACTTGTATTCCAAAAAACACTCCCCCCACAAGCCCTCGTTACAAAATGTTGTTAATATTGAACAAAAAATTGCTGGTCATCATAGTCCACCAAATCTGAAGTAGCCCACAGGATACACGGATCTGAAATGAAAAGAAAAAAAAAATAATGGGTTAGTACAATTAGGGGTAAAAAATGTAATAAACACATTTTTTTTTGCTTACTGTATGTGTGCTAAGAAAATGATATTCCAAAGTGATTTTATTGGTTTTTGCTTATGTGAGCCAAATTTATCAACCACCTCTGATAGTATAAAAAATATGTTACATATAAGCAAACCCAAAGCAAAAAAAAAAATGCCTACAGAACTCTCTTACCAAAGCAAACAATGATAAATGTCCCCCCAGATGTAGACCCGACTCTGGTTAAAGGGGTACTCCGGTGCTTAGACATCTTATCCCCCATCCAAAGGATAGGGGATAAGATGCCTGATAGCGGGAGTCCCGCCGCTGGGGACCCCCGGGATCATGCTCGCGGCACCCCGTTTGTAATCAGTCCCCGGAGCGTGTTCGCTCCGGGAATGATTACCGTCGACTACAGGGCGGACGGTGTGACGTCACGCCCCCGTGTGATGTCACGTTCCGCCCCTCAATGCAAGCCTATGGGAGGGGGCGTGACAGCTATCACGCCCCCTCCCGTAGTCTTGCATTGAGGGGCGGAGCATGACGTCACACGGGGGCGGGGGCGTGACGTCACACACCGCCCGCCCTGTAGTCACCGGTAATCAGTCCCGGAGCTCCGGGGACTGATTACAAACGGGGTGCCGTGCATTATCCCGGGGGTCCCAAGCGGCGGAACTCCCTCGATCAGGCATCTTATCCCCTATCCTTTGGATAGGGGATAAGATGTCTAAGCACCAGAGTACCCCTTTAAATTCTTGGCTAAAATGGGTAAAAACCCAAAGAAAGTGGTGGACTGTTCATTCAGATCGGTCCAATATAAATTCTTGGACCTATTAGCTTCCCTCACACGTATCCTAGATATCACTGTGGAAGCGAGTATTTCTGGTGACTCCATTGATCTTCCTACCCTCCGTGGATGGGCTCAAAGAGCTCTATGTATATTTTGCAACCCAATTCTTCTTTATGTATGGAGATCAATCCCTTATGAAACTGGATCCTCAGTTAAAGGGGTTATCCAGGAAAAAACTTTTTTGTATATATATCAGCTGGCTCCAGAAGGTTAAACAGATTTGTAAATTACTTCTATTAAAAAATCTTAATCCTTTCAGTACTTATGAGCTTCTTAAGTTAAGGTTGTTTTTTTCTGTCTAAGTACTCTCTGATGACACGTGTCTCGGGAACCGCCCAGTTTAGAAGAAAATCCCCATATAGCAAACCTCTTCTAAACAGGGCGGTTCCCGAGACACGTGTCATCAGAGAGCACTTAGACAGAAAAGGACAACCTTACCTTCAGAAGCTCATAAGTACTGAAAGGATTAAGATTTTTTAATAGAAGTAATTTACAAACCTATTTAATTTTCTGAAGCCAGTTGATATATAAAAAAAAGTTTTTTCCTGGATAACCCCCTTTAATTCATCTAGCTTCTTCTGAGTCTATTCCCTCATCAGATAACTTCTTATTCGGAGATTCCTATATAAAAGAAATCAATAAATATGTCGGCCTATTTTCCTCACTTGACAAAGCTCAATCCTCTCGAGAGTTTTTCAAGGGCGTGTTTTTGGCAGGGCTGGGAGACAAAGAGGCCGGTTCCCCAGCCACCAAACGCAAGATAGACAATGTTATAGAGGCCTCCATCCACCTAGGACAGACAACCTGTCAGTACCACAAACCTCCTACCAACCCACACCATTCTTTATTTCTGGAGGGCTAGAGGCCATAGAGGTTATCCAAGAACGAGACCCTCTGCAGGTAAGACTTCTTCCGTATTTTTCTCACACTCCCCTAGGAAGAAGGATTCAACATTTTATCCACGTTTGGTCTATGATCACAACTAATACATGGATACTAAATACAATTCAGGAATATCAAATTGAATTTATTTCCCCCTCCTTATTAAACTCAAAATCCTCATCCAATATCTTATATGTCTAGAGATCAAGGAACTCTGTTCCAAAGGCGCAATTATACCAATCCCTCTCAATACTCCAGGCTTTCTAAGCAATTTACTTTTGGTAAAAAAGAATGATGGTGGCCACAGGCCAGTTATAAAGCTAAGAACCCTCAACAGTTTTGTTGTTTATCAACATTTCAAAATGGAGGGTATCCATCTTGTTACGCCGAGCGCTCTGGGTCCCTGTTCCTCCCCGGAGCGCTCGCGGCGTTCTTCTGTGTGCAGCACCCCGGTCAGACCCACTGACCGGGAGCACTGCTCTAGTATCCCCAGCGGGGATGCGATCCGCTTGGCGGGACACGCCCGCCCGCGGGTCGCATCCCAATCACCTGCCCCGTCCTCCTTATGTTCCGTCCCGGCGCGCGCGGCCCTGCTCTCTAGGGCGCGCGCGCGCTGGCTCTCTGAAATTTAAAGGGCCAGTGCACCACTAATTGGTACCTGGCCCAATCTAGTGTAATCACTCCCATTCCTATAAAAACCCACTTCCCCTTCCTGTCCTTGCCGGATCTTGTTGCCTTTGTGACAGTGAAAGCGTTTTTGTGAGCCCTTTGCCTGTGTATCCAGACCCTTGCTGTTGCCCCTGACTACGAACCGTTGCCACCTGCCCTGAACTTCTGCTACATCTGACCTTGCCTTTGCCTTGTCCTTGTGTCCCGTGCCAGTCTCAGCCGCCAGAGTGGTTGAGTCGCTACCGGGTGGAACGACCTGGGGGTTACCTGCCGCAGCAAGTGCATCCCGCTTTGCGGCGGGCTCTGGTGAAAACCAGTAACCCCTTAGATTCCGTTCGCCTGGTACGACACACGCCATCACCTCTCTGGCACAGAGGATCCACTACCAGTGTCCTCCCCGCATACCAGTCCGGATCCTGACACATCTATTGAGAGACCTATTACAACAAAACGATTGATTAACAAAGATAGACATAAAAGACGTCTATCTCACCGTGCCTATGCACCCATTATCACAACCATACCTCCAGTTTGTATGGGAAAATCAGAAATGGCAATTTACATGCCTACCTTTTCGTTCTCTCTTCAGCACCATGGTGCTTTACAAAACTGTTGAAACCAGTAGTAGCTATTTTGAGGGGTCGGACCATAACTTTACTTTTCAACCTAGGACTTTTGATAAATGACAAATTAATCTATTCTGACCCCTTCACAAGAAATTGAATTTTTGGGTTTCTTAATCAATACCCAGTCACCCATCCTGAGTCTTCCCTCGAGAAGGTTGAAGACAATCAGGAGAAATACATTCAGTACTGAACAAACAACTAGTTTCACTTTGCTCAATAGCTCGGATAGTAGGTTTACTTTCCTCATCCATTCAAGCTATATTTCCAGCACGCCTCCATTACAGAGCACTTCAACACCTCAAAGCTAAACACCTGAGAGAGGGTCTAACATATTCAGACGAGATAACTCTTTGTTCAGACACCAAAGAAGAACTTCTTTGGTGGCTTCACCATATACAATCCTAGAACGGGAACGGGAGCAGTCATTCGCCGATGGGACACCGAGGAGGCAGGTAAGGTCCCTCCCGGTGTCCTGTACGCTGTTCGGGATGCCGCGATTTCACCACGGCGGTCCCGAACAGCCCGACTGAGCCAGGATAGTTTCACTTTCGCTTCAGATGCGGTGGTCAGCTTTGATCGCCGCGTCTGAAGGGTTAATACAGGGCATCACCGTGATTGGTGATGTCCTGTATGAGCCGCGGGTCCCGGCCATTGATGGCCTCTGGGACCGACCGATATGACGCGGGGTCACCGTGTGACCCCGCGGCATATCGCGGGAGCCGGCGGAGGACTTAAATATACGTCCTTCGTCGTTAAGGAGTTAAGAGTCTCTGATGTTAGAGCTTTAGACATTTTCCATAGACAATTGACTCCAAAAGGTGTTGTTTTCTCTATATATAAACGTACAAAAACTAATATCCGAAAAGTCTTTTACCCAGCTTTTCCTGATCATAAAAAATCTTTGTGTAGTCAGCTGTCTTAAATCTTATGAACATAAGAGAATCCATTAGAAATCCTTCAAATTCTCAACTGATTATTTAGTTTTGCAGACCTCACCTGTATCTCCACCAACTCTTGCTAGGTGGATTAAACAAGTCATGTCATTAGCAGGTATAGATACATCCATATTTGGAGCCCACTCAACTAGAGGTGCCATGTCCACTAAAGTTAGACAAGCAGGAGGTTCTTTAACAGACATATTGAAAGCTGCTTATTGGTCCACTGAGTCTACTTTCAAAGCATTTTATTTTAGACGCAGTACTCATGTTTCCATGACTGTATTCTAGAACATATTTTACATTTATCAGTTCAGTTGTTTATAAGCTTTGAACAAGCATAATGTGAGTCTCTGACTTGTAATAAAATTGGAGATTTTCCTACCCTTGGTGACGGAAAATATAGATTTTATTAAAGACAGCAGACGAACATTATCCCACCCATTTTACCCAACCCAATCCATTAATATTATCTCTCTTTTTAAGTATAACCAAATACAAATTCTGGATTCCATTGAAGTCTTCCTTCCAAGTTGGATTCTCTACCTTTTCGGTTGATATCTATGATTCCACTATGTTCTACGTTCCAGTTCGCTATTACAATTTTGAATACCTTTCACTTCAGAGATTGCTTGGAGTTCTTTATTCTACATTACACAAAAGAAAGAGGAGGAGCTTATCTTGATGAGCCATTATACACTGCTCAAAAAAATGAACAACACATCCTAGATCTGAATGAATGAACTAATCGTATAAAATACTTTCCTCTTCACATAGTTGAATGTGCTGACAACAAAATCACACAAAAATTATCAATGAAAATCAAATTTATCAACCCATGGAGGTTTGGATATGGAGTCACACTCAAAATCAAAGTGGAAAACTACACTACAGGCTGATCCAACTTTGATTTAATGTCCTTAAAACAAGTCAAAATGAGGCTCAGTAGTTTGTGTGGCCTCCACATGCCCGTATGACCTCCCTACAATGCCTGGACATGCTCCTGATGAGGTGGCTCCTGGACAGTCTGTGGCATTGGTGGATGGAGCGAGACATGATGTCCCAGATGTGTGGCCCACCCAAAGAAATGCCACCCCACACCATTACTGACCCATCGCCAAACTGGTCATGCTGGAAGATGTTGCAGGCAGCAGAACATTCTCCACAGCGTCTCCAGACTCAGTGTGAACCTGCTTTCATCTGTGAAGAGCACAGGGCGCCAGTGGCGAATTTGCCAATCTTGCAAAGTGTCAGATGCCAAACGTCCTGCATGGTGTTGGGCTTTAAGCCAACCCCCACCTGTAGACATCGGGCCCTTCCTAGCATAAAAACGGAGGTAGTGGTTACCCTTCTCCAGATCTCCTGATGTACTGGCCTGTCTCCTGGTAGTGCCTCCATGCGCTGAACACTACGCTGTCAGACACAGCAAACCTTCTTGCCACAGCTCGCATTGATGTGCCATCCTGGATGAGCTGCACTACCTGAGCCACTTGTGTGGGTTGTAGACTTTTTCTAATGCTACCACTAGAGTGAAAGCACCGCCAGCAATCAAAAGTGACCAAAACATCAGCCAGGAAGCATAGGAACTGGGAAGTGGTCTGTGGTCACCACCTGCAGAACCACTCCTTTATTGGGGGTGTCTTGCTCGTTGCCTATAATTTCCACATGTTGTCTGTTCCATTTGCACAACAGCATGTGAAAATGATTGTCAATCAGTGTTGCTTCCTGAGTGGACAGTGTGATTTCACAGAAGTGTGATTGACTTGGAGTTACATTGTGATGTTTAAAGGGGTACTCCACCCCTAGACATCTTATCCCCTATCCGTCACTCCCCCTCCCATAGACTTGCATTGAGGGGACGGGGCATGACATCACACGGGGGCGGAGTCGTGACGTCACGGACTTCCGTTTCCGTGGTCGCGATCAAGACCCTCCAGCGCTTCCGGACAAGAAACACGGCGGGACCCCCGTGATCAGTCATCCTGGATAGGGGATAAGATGTCTAGGGGTGGAGTACTCCTTTAAGTGATCCCTTTTATTTATTTTTAACAGTGTATCTATTTGGACTGTACCACTGTTAACCGAACATTAGACATTAGTTATTCACCTGCTAAAACTTTTTTTCTTGGAATTTACTGTTAACCCTTTGTTTGCTGCTAAAGAAACAGTACAGAAATAAATAGCATAATGTTCGTCTTCTGTCTTTAATAAAATCTATATTTTCCGTCACCAAAGGTAGGAAAATCTCCAATTATATTATGTAGTGCTTTACCATTGTCTAAATAATACCTTGTGTAAACCCTGAACCACAACTCAGGTATTCTAGATAAGCCTGTTAAGTGTGTTAGCACACACTTATTTTAATGGTGACGGTTTCACCATTGTTTCACTATTGGTGTGATATTTTTACCATTATTATATTAAAAGCTAAGTTTTAATCAGCACTATCCTTATATTTGATTTGCTAGGGGCTAAATTTGGACAGAATCCACCACAATTCTGTTAGCAGAGGAGAATAAGGCATCAGGGCCATTCAAAAGGGTGAAATATAAAGTAGTTACTTATCCTGATTTGTTTCAGCAAATATTGCATTCCACACAAAGTAGTAACTCTGCATTTTTTCGAATTCTAAGTTGTGCCATTCTTCTTGGACATGTACGATATTATTGAATCTTAACTTTCAAATGATACATTATTCTTATTATTTAAGCTTCACTATCCAGAGGGCAGGACCCATTTAAAGTTGGGGAGCAGCAAGAACAGTTTTACTTGGTCTAGGAAAGGAAACTTTCTGGCAGCAGTTAATTTGAAAAAAAAAACTTTTTTCTACCTGAGTAACACTTTAACTACCATTTTAATGTAAATAAAGGCTACAACCCTACATAGCATATCTAGAGACGCTGGGATATGTCATGACCATAAGTTTTTTTGCATTTACCATTAAACCTATAGAGCATATATTTGCATACGTCTCCAATAAACATGACATTTTATGTAAACAGGAAAAATACTGCATTTCTGCATTAACCCCTTCCTCCCCAGGATGTATGTGTTCTAAAGCTGGCAACTCACTGTTGTCGGCTGGTTGCTATGGGTGTTCGGGACCACCGTGGGGCAATCACGCAGTACTGATCACTTTAAATTATGGAGGATCCCTCCGTGCCATTCTATCTACTGTCCGTGGGACCGCAGATAACACTGATCAATGATGTGTAATAGCATAGCATTGATCAGTGTTAGGAATCAAGAGATTCCATGTAATTGTCCCCTATTGGGACAAAAAAAAAATGTAAATAATAATAAAAAAATAATAATGGTGTATAACCCCTCCCCCTAATAAAAGTTTGTATTATCGCCATTTTCCCATTTTATAAATAAAATAATGTAAAAAAACAAAACAAAAAAAACATGGTATCACCGCGTGTGTAAATGTCTGAATTATTAAAATATAATGTTAAATAAACCGCATGGTCAATGCCGTAAATGGGAAAAAATACCTAAGTCCAGAATTGCGCATTTTGGTCACTACATATAGCAGAAAAAAAATTATAAAAAGTGATCAATAAGTCCATTAAAAGCATAAATGGTACCAATAAAAACTACAGATGACAGATCCTCGTATACAGAAAAATAAAAAAGTTAAAGGGGTCAGAAGAGCACTAATTTTCTTACAACAAGTTGTATTTTTTTTCACTAGCAAAATAAAACAAAAGCTATATACATATACACCCTGTTCCAAATTATTATGCAAATTATATTTTTCTCACCTACGGTATTTTTCGCCGTATAAGACGCACTTTTTCTTTTTGGGGGGGAAAAGTTGGTGCGTCTTATACGGCGAATACACACCCATCACGGCGGTCCCTGCGGCCATCAACGGCCGGGACCCGCGGCTAATACAGGACATCACCGATCGCGGTGATGCCCTGTATTAATCCTTCAGACGCGGCGATCAAAGCTGACCGCCGCATCTGAAGCGAAAGTGACAGTAACCCGGCTGCTCAGTCGGGCTCTTCGGGACCGCCGCGGTAAAATCGTGGCATCCCGAACAGCTTACAGAACACCGGGAGGGACCTTACCTGCCTCCTCGGTGTCTGCTCTGTGCCGGGATCCCGTGCATGGCCGGCGCTCTCCTTCGATGTCATCACATCGTCCCGCACGCCGTCCCGTTATCCAATAGAAGCGGCGTGCGTAGCGACGTTATGACGGCGACGGAGAGCGTGGATCCCGGGGAAGAAGACGTCCGGAGCGTCGGGGACACCACGGGGACGCGGCGACAGCGATGGATCGACATCCAGGGCAGCGGTGACGGGTCCGGAGCGGCGGGGACACGTGAGTATTACCTCCTATACCAGTGGTCTTCAACCTGCGGACCTCCAGATGTTGCAAATCTACAACTCCCAGCATGCCCGGACAGCCAACGGCTGTCCGGGCATGCTGGGAGTTGTAGTTTTGCAACATCTGGAGGTCCGCAGGTTGAAGATCACTGTTGGGTTCAGAATCTTTTTTTTTTTCTAGATTTTGCACCTTTAAAACCCCTTAATGACCAAGCCCATTTTCACCTTAAGGACCAGGCCAATTTTATTTTAGCGTTTTTGTTTTTTCCTCCTCGCCTTCTAAAATCATTTTTCCAAATTTTTTTTTACACTTTTTATGTCCCCATAGGGGACTATCTATAGCAATCCTTTGATTGCTAATACTATGCAGTGCTATGTATAGGACACAGCACTGCTCAGTATTATCGGTGATCTTCTGCTCTGGTCTGCTCGATCTCAGACCAGAGTAGAAGACCCCGGGAGACGGCCGGAGCCAGGTGAGGGGACCTCCATCCGCCATGCTGGATGATCGGATCGCCAAAGCAGCGCTGCGGGTGATGCGATCATCCAATCAAAGTACCGCAATGCCGCAGATGCCGGGATCTGTATTGATCACGGCATCTGACGGGTTAATGGCGGACATCCGAGCGATCGCGGATGTCGGCCATTATGGGCGGGTCCCCGGCTGCTGCTAGCAGCCGGAACATGCCGTGTATGGCGCGAGCACCATTCCGATGCTCGCGGTCATACACTGGACGTAAATGTAAGTCCTGGTGCTGGAAGTCCCGCCAAGCCAGGGCGTACATTTAAGTCCGTGGTCGTGAAGGGGTTAAAATTGGGTGCGTCTTATATGCCGGTGCGTCCTATAGGGCGAAAAATATGGTATATGTTATTTACCTAAATAATTGATGTAAATAACATGTAGCATAATTCCATGTTATACTATTAAGAGTACAATTCAAATTTTATGGAACAAACCTCCTAATGAGAACAGTATTTTTTTTTAAACATAAAAAACTTACAATGCACTGTTCCAAATTATTCTGCACACTAAATTTCAAAACACTTTATAGGTTGTAAAGAACTGAAAATTGTCATTTGTTGTGTTTGCATCATATTTACTGAAATCAAAAGCTATTTCAATCAAACTTTTAGCAACATTTTAACTTTTTAAACATTTTAACAGGTTACGTTACATTTTAACATTGGACCCCTTATTTGATAGCAGCTTCATAAGTCTTGCATCCATTGAACTTATAAGTTTTTGGACAGTTTCTGCTTGAATTTGTTTGCAAGATGTCAGAATAGCCTCCCAGTGCTGCTGTTTGGATGTAAACTGCCCCCCACCCTAATCGATTTTTTGCTTGAGGATGCTCCAAAGGTTCTCAATAGCATTGAGGTCAGGGGAGGATGGAGGCCACACCATGACTTTCTCTCCTTTTAACCCCATAGCAGCCATTGAAGCAGAGGTATTCTTTGCAGCATGAGATGGTGCATTGTCATGCATGAAGATTATTTTATTACGGAAAGCATAGTTCTTCCTTCTGTACCAGGGAAGAAAGTTGTCAGTCAGAAGCTCCACATACTTTGCAGAGGTAATCTTTAGACCTTTGGGGACCATAAAGGGCCGACCAGCTCTCTTTCCATGATTCCGGACCAAAACATGACTCCACCACCGCCTTGCTGACGTTGCAGCCTTGTTAGAACATGGTGGCTGTCCACCAATCATCCACTACTCTATCGATCTGGACCATTCATGGTTGCACAGCACTCATCGGTGAACAGGACTGTTCGAAAATTAGTCTTTAGGTATTTATCTGCCCAATGCAGCCGTTTCTGCTTGTGAGCATTGCAGAAATGGCTGTGGTGGCCGAATAGAAGGTTTATGCACTATGCATTAGTTGCAAGGCTCTGGAGGACTCTACACCTTGATGTCCGTGAGACTCCAGAGGAACCAGCAGCTTCAAATATCTGTTTGCTGCTATGTAATGGTATTTTAGCAGCTGCTCTCTTGATCCGATGCATGGATCTGGCAGAAATCTTGCTCAATATTACTTTATTTGCACGAACCCGTCTGTGCTCTGAATCAGCCACAAATCTCTTAATAGTGCAACAATTGAAAACAAAGAAAAAGAACGCTGCACTCACCCACTGTAGCAGATAAAATCCTTCTTTATTTCAGGACATCAAAAACGGTGCAAGGAAATAACGAGCAGGAGTGAGAGACGCCGCTCTCAGTGCAGGGGGTGTACCTCAAGTGTCTAGTGGTACGCCCCCTGCACTGAGAGCGGCGTCTCTCACTCCCTGCATGTTATTTCCTTGCACCGTGTTTGATGTCCTGAAATAAAGAAGGCTTTTATCTGCTACAGTGGGTGAGTGCAGCGTTCTTTTTCTTTGTTTTCAATTGTTGGATCATTGAACTTTTGCTTCTGCTTGTAACGCTAGCACCCGCACCTACAATTTCAAGGGACGGCACGTCTTGAGTTTACTGTTGCACGGGACCTGCATATACGATATAGTGTCAGAACCAGTTGCAGTGCCTAATCACCTCTCTCTACGTTACTATTCTCTTAATAGTGCGATGATCACGCTTAAGTTTTCGTGAAATATCTAATGTTTTCATACCTTGTCCAAGGCATTGAACTATTTTACTCTTTTCGGCAGCAAAGAGATCCTTTTTCTTCCCCATATTGCTTGAAAATGGGGCTCTGCTTAATAATGTGGAACACCCACCTTTAGTAGTTTTTCCTTAAAGTGGGCTCATCTGGCAATCTAATTATCACAGGTGTCAGAGATTGTTTGCAGTGATCTAAAGAGCCCTGAGAAACAATGCCATCCATGAGTTAAACTGAAAAACAAAATATTTAACCCCTTAACGATGCAGGAGGTATATTTGCGCCCTGCGCCAGCTCCCACAATATAACGCAGGGTCACGTGGTCAGTCTCGGCGGCTGATGGTAGCCGAAACCCGAAGATATGGTGATGTCCGGTATTAACCCTTTAGACGCAGTGTTCAAAGGAGAAACTTCGGTGTCCCGATCACTTTTTCGGACATGAGCAGGGTCCCTTCCTGCCTCCTCGTTTTCCAATCGCCTAATGACTGCTCCTTGCCTGAGATCCAGGAAGAAGCAGCCGAGTGCCAAAAACACTGATCAATGCTATGCTATGGCATAGCATTGATCAGTGTGAGCAATCAGTGTAATGCACGTCATAGTCCCCTATGGGGTCTATAACATTGCACAAAAAAAAAGTTAATAAAGACCCTAATAAAAGTTTGAGTCACCCCCCTTTTCCCATTTAAAAAAAAACCTGTGTAAATAAAAACAGGTTGTATCTCCACACGCGTAAATGTCCGAACTATAAAAATATATAATTAATTAAACCACACGTTCAATTGCATACACGTAAAAAAATTCTAAAGTTAAAACTAGCGTATTTTTGGTTCCTTTTTATCCCATAATTTTTTTTTTATAAAAAGCGATCAAAGAGTAAGATCAAAACAAAATTGGTAATGCTAAAAACTTCAGATCACGGCGCAAAAAATGAGCCCTCATATATCCCGGTATGCGGAAAAATAAAAAAGTTATAGGGGTCAGAAGAGGACATTTTTAAACGTATTTATTTTCGTGCATGAAGTTATCATTTTTCCGGAAGTAAGACAAAATCAGACCTATATAAGTAGGGTATCATTTTAATTGTATGGACCTACAGAATAAAGAAAAGGTGTTGTTTTTACCGAAAAATGCACTGCGTAGAAACGGAAGCCCCCAAAATTACAAAATGGTGAGGGTTTTTTTTTTTCAATTTTGTTGCACAATAATTTTTTCTTTGTTTTGCCGTAGATTTTTGGGTAAAACTACTTATGTTAATACAAAGAAGAATTGGTGGCACAAAAAGAATTGGTGGCGGAAAAATCGAAAGTCCTTAAGGGGTTAATCTTTGTGACACTTAAATAGAATTTGCATAATAATTTGGGACAGGGTGTAAATTGGGCATTGTTGGAATCGTATGGACCTGCAGAATATAATGTGTCATCTTTACATAAAAGTGCTCTACGTAGAAACGCAACCCCCTAAAAGTTGCCTATTGGCGTTGGGTTTTTTGTTCAATTTTGCCCACCAAATAAATATTTTTATTTGCTTCACCATACATTTTGTGGTAAAATGAGAGGTTATTACAAAGTACAATAAGTCCCGAAAACAGCAAGCCCTATAGATGGAAAATTTATGAAAAATTGAAAGAGTTATGGAGGAGGAAAAAATTTAAATACCTTGGCATTCAATGGTCTAATTGAGATCACTCAGAACAACTTTTAAGGATATTTATGTTTCTGGTATAGGGATCTTATACAATCATGGCCGTAAATGTTGGCACCCCAGAAATTTTTCAAGAAAATTAAGTATTTCTCTCAGAAAAGGATTGCAGTAACACATGTTTTGCTATACACATGTTTATTCCCTTTGTGTGTATTGGAACTAAACCAAAAAAAGTGAGGAAAAAAAGCTAATTGGACATAATGTCACACCAAACTCCAAAAATGGGCTGGACAAAATTATTGGCACCCGTAACGTAATATTTGGTTGCACACCCTTTGGAAAAAATAACTGAAATCAGTCACTTCCTATAACCATCGATAAGCTTCTTACACCTCTCAGCAGGAATGTTGGACCACTCTTCCTTTGCAAACTGCTCCAGGTCTCTCTTATTGGAAGGGCGCCTTTTCCCAACAGCAATTTTAAGATCTCTCCACAGGTGTTCAATGGGATTTAGATCTGGACTCATTGCTGGCCACTTCAGAACTCTCCAGCGCACTGTTGCCATCCATTTCTGCATGCTTTTTGACTTATGTTTGGGGTCATTGTCCTGCTGGAAGACCCAAGATTTCGGACGCAAACCCAGCTTTCTGACCTTGCACACATTCAAGGCACCCAGTGCCAGAGGCAGCAAAACAACCTCAAAACATAATTGAATCTCCACCATATTTCACTCTGGTGTTCTTTTCTTTGTAGGCCTCATTCTGTTTTCGGTAGAATGATGTGCTTTACCAAAAAGCTCTATCTTGGTCTCATCTGTCCACAAGATGTTTTACCAGAAGGATTTTGGCTTACTCCAGTTCATTTTGGCAACATTTTGTTTTGCTTTTTTATGTGTCCGTGTCAGCAGTGGGGTTCTCCTGGGTCTCCTGCCATAGCATTTCATTTCAATTCAAATGTCGATGGATAGTTCCCGCTTACACTGATGCTCCCTGAGCCAGCAGGACAGCTTGAATATCTTTGGAACTTGTTTGGGGCTGCTTATCCACCATCCGGACTATCCTTCGTTGACTTTCATCAATTTTTCTCTTCCGTCCACGGCCAGGGAGATTAGCTACAGTGCCATGGGTTGCAAACTTTATGATAATGTTGCACACTGTGGACAAAGACAAATCTAGATCTCTGGAGATGGACTTGTAACCTTGAGGTTGTTGATATTTTTCTACAATTTTGGCTCTCAAGTCTTCAGACAGTTCTCTTGTCCTCTTTCTCTTGTCCATGCTTAGTGTGGCACAGACACACAATGCAAAGACTTCTCTTTGCATTGCGAGAGAAGTGAACTTCTCTCCTTTTTATCTGCTTTCAGGTGTGATATTTATATTGCCCACACCTCTTACTTGCCCCAGGTGAGTTTAAAGGAGCATCACATGCTTGAAACTATCTTATTTTTCCACAATTTTGTCCAGACCATTTTGTCCAGACCATTTTTGGAGTTTGGTGTGACATTATGTCCAATTTGATTCTTTTCCTCCCTTTTTTGTTTTAGTTCCAATACACACAAAGGGAATAAACGTGTATAACAAAACATGTGTTACTGCAATCCTTTTCAGTGAGAGATACTTCATTTTCTTGAAAAATTTCAGGGGTGCCAACATTTATGGCCATGACTGTGTGTGTATATATATATATATATATATATATATATATATATATATATATATATAGCATAATTATTAGAGATGATCGAATCGAAGCTGACGAACCTGAATTCGTTACGAATTTCATGAAAAATTTGATTTGCAACGAATGTGAATATCGCAGAGATTCATTAAACTCCATTTAGTGCCGTCCAGGCTCCAGGGCATCTAAAATGGCAGATCCACATGTTAGTACATGGGGCTGGGAAGGCAGGTAGGCGGGATGACCCTAAATCACATGCAGGATGCAGCCTATCAGCAGTCATATTGCGGCTCGTCACTTCATTCATTACACTGCAAAGAGATAGGGTGGACAAGCTTGCGTGTGTGTTACACAGAAAAGCTTATTACAGCAGCGTTTCACCTCCTAATCACATCAGTGTTCTGGTGGACAGAGAGCAGTGCTTTTTTTTCCCTGAAAAGGATTTTTATGGCAGCCATTAAAGGACAACTGCAGCGGTATGACACTTATGCGGTATGATAAGTGTTTGATTGCGGGGGGTCCGACCGCTGGGACCCCCCTCAATCTCCCTAACGGGGCACCGCCATTAGCGCTCATGGTGACATAGCGTGGACCTAGAGGTCGACGTTGACGCCCCGTCTCCTCCCCGTCCCCATACAGTTCTATGGGGGAGACGGGGAGGCACGAACGCTGCCTCCCCACCTCTCCCATAGAGATGTATGGAGGAGGCGTGCCGGCTGCAACGTCATGCTGCGGCTGGCACGCCCCCTGCAAGGGAAAGCCACGGCCCCGTACAGGAGATCACAGGGGGTCCCAGCGGTCGGACCCCCCGCGATCAAACACTTATCCCCTATCCTGTGGATAGGGGATAAGTGTTAATCACGCTGCAGATGTCCTTTAACCTCCCAGTCACTTTCTTCAGCATTGCATTACAGAGAGGGGTAGAGAGCTGTGTGTTGCCTCATACATTTCAGCAAGCTGCCTTAACTTCATAAACCTTAGCAGAGGAGGTAGGAATAATTTTTCAACACAATTCTGTCTCTTTGTTCCACAAAAAAATCATCTGTTGGTTTTACTAGTCTGTAGATGGTATAATACCCAGCAGTCCATTCCTAAAAGTCTGTGAGAGTGCAGTTTTGGGCTTGGTACACAGCGACTGTGTACTGCTGGAGTTACGTATTTTTAAGCGTACTGTAGCGCATTTTTCTGCCCCCCATAAGTGCATACCACATACCTACATCTAAGTGGTGTCTTATTTTGTACCTGTTAATCTATCAAGGGCCTACATACTGTGAAAAGACAGCCAAAAGTAATCACTGGCTGGTGTTTAACCCCAGTGCTTTTTTAAGCGTACAATAGAGCATTTTTCTGCCATCATAAGTACATACCACATACCTACATCTATGTAGTGAACTATTTTATACCTGTCAATCTGTCAAGGGCCTAGATACTGTGAAAGTCCAGGCAAAAGTACTCACAGCCTGGTGTTGTACTCAGATACTTTAAGTGTACTGTAGCGCATTTTTCTGCTCTCATAAGTGCATACCACATACCTACATCTAAGTAGTGTACTATTTTGTAGCTGTTAATCTGTCAAGGGCCTAGATACTATGAAAGGACAACCAAAAGTACACACCTGCTGCTGTTCTATACAAATACTGTTTTAAGCGTAGTGAAGCGTATTGTACTCCCCTCATATACGCACTAAGTATGTCAGGCAGAGAAGTGCCAGGACATGCACAGAGGAGTGGCAGAGGAGTAAATTAATCAGGGGCAAGTAGCAGCAGGAGTCGCAGAGAGAGGCCTGAGCTCCTGGTATAAGCTAGCTGTCGTGTCTTGACCAGCAACCTATCTGCCGTCATCGATTGGTTAACACGGTCATCCACTTCATCACAAGTGACATCTGATACCCCCAGTCAACAGTCGGTGGGTTCCTCAGTTGGCATCGCCCAGGAGCAGTCCCTGTCCTCCCATTGCCTCTGTCCTATACTGCTCCCTCTCCTACAGGAGTATCTTATGCTGTGGGTTAAGCTCCACTATTCAGTGAGGACGATCTAATAGAGGACAGTCAGCAGCTACTGCCCAGCCAGGAAGTGGAGGAGGCATCCGCAGCTTCCCCCGCTTGGCGGGCAAGCAGGGATGAGGAGAGTGACGTGGAAGGCGGTGTTGCCAGGGTTTAGGGTCCTGAAGCAGACACTGTTGAGGAACCTGAGGAGGACATCAGTGACGTGCAGACACTTGTTGATGATGATGATGAAGCCAATTGCAGTTGGGAGCAGGGTGCAGAAGGGGCTTCGTCATTATCAAGAGAAGAGAGTTTCAGGTTGCCTGTGAGGCAGCAGCTGAGCCAGCAAGGTGATAGCATGGTTGGCAGTCAGCATGGTGGCAGAAGTGGAAATTCTGGAGCCAAACGTGCCCGGGGGAGACCACCTGCTTCATGGCAGCCTACTTTTCCGGGAGGTAGTGGAACAGGACTGTTGGTGGGAAAATCAGCTACTCGGCGGTGTGGCAGTTTTTCATCAAGCATCCGGAGAGGTTAACATAGCCACATGCAAGATATGTCGGCAGAAGGTGAAGCGTGGCCAGGGTCACAGTGTTGGCACCACGGCCCTGCGTCAACATATGCTGCGCCACCATAAAGCGGGCTGGGAGAACCGTGGCTCCGATGTAGTGATCCAGCCCGCTGCATCAGCCAGTGGCAAGCCCCTCCCTCTTTCAGCCAGCCAAGGCTCCACCACCTCAGCCGAAGAGAGCTGTGTGTCATTTCTGTAGACACTTGTTGATGATGATGATGATGAAGCCAATTGTCGCTCCAGATGCTCCTGCTCCTCCTACTTTTAGTCAGTCATTCTGCCAACAATCTATCGGCGAAGCCATGTCCAAGAGACAACAGTATGCGCCCACTCATCCAATGGCGCAGAAGCTGAATGTGCTCCTGTCTAAGTTGCTGGTGCTGCAGTTCCTCCCTTTTCAAGTGGTGGACTCTGCACCTTTCAGAGAACTGATGGCTTGTGCCGAGCCGAGGTGGAAAGTGCCAAGCCGTCATTTCTTTGCGAAGAAGGTAGTACCAGCCCTGTACATTTTTGTGGAAGAGAAGGTGGGGCAGTCCTTGAGCCTGTCGGTGTGTACCAAAGTGCATGGCAGCACCGATGTCTGGAGCTGTAACTATGGTCAGGGACAATACATCTTCTTTACGGCTCACTGGGTGAATGTGCTTCCTGCACAGCCACAACACCAACTTGGACAGGTCACGCCGCTTCCTCCTCCACGCTCTCAGGCTGTTGGGCCTGTAACAGTGTGCGACTCCGCCTCCTCATCCTCCACCGTGTCCTCAGCCTCCACTGCCCAGACAAGTCTCAGTGGCCCTTCAGCATACCATCTGTGCAGGGCACGGCAGTGTCACGCTGTTCTTCACATGGTTTGCCTTGGCGAACGAAGTCACACAGGGGAGGAACTGCTAAAAGTAATTCGTAAAGAAACCGGAGCATGGCTTACTCCACAAAAACTGGAAATGAGAATCATGATGACTGACAACCAGAAGAACTTCTTGCATGTGCTGTGACTGGGAAGGCTGAGCAATGCGCCCGGTATGGCAGATGTGTTCAATCTGGTTGTGAAGCGGTTCCTGAAATGTTCCCCTTCATTTGCAAGACATCCTAACAATGGGAAAGAAACTTTGCATGCACTTCAGGTACTCGTACACTGCAAAGCACACCGTTCCTTGAGCTGCTGCGTCAGAACGGTATCCCCCAACATAGTCTGATTTGTGACATTTCCACACGTTGGAATTCCACCCTCCATATGTTGGACCGACTGTACAAACAGAGAAAAGCCATCACCGATTTCTTGATGATCTAAGCCGATAGGGGTACTCCCCTGTGTAACTTCAATGTGAATCAGTGACAGCTCATACATGACACCTGCCGTTTGCTCAGGCCCTTTGAGGAAGCCACATTATTAGTAAGTCGCCAGGATTACGGGATGAACAATGTCATTCCACTGCTTCATTTCTTACAGCATGTGACTACTTGTTAGATTGGGTTTTGTAGTCATACAGTATTAGTTCAAAGTAAACACCGGACTTTGGAATCTAATATAAATTTAAAAATATAAATCTTAAATTTAAATGTAAAAAAATCCATGGAATCTTTTCAAGACTGAGGCCCTATGGTCGTTGACATCATATTACCTGTGGAATTATCATAAGAATCCAATGAAACAGCTTGGAGCAATAACAATGAACCATAACTGATAAAATGAAATATTCGCACTTTCATAGTCAGGGGGGCGCTCAGAGGCAGGGGCTGGACCCGGTGGTATCTCACCTGGCGGAGGACTGCCAGCTCGGTACTCACCAGAATGGGTACTCAAAAAATTTAAAT
This sequence comes from Hyla sarda, assembly GCF_029499605.1. Classification (NCBI taxonomy): domain Eukaryota; kingdom Metazoa; phylum Chordata; class Amphibia; order Anura; family Hylidae; genus Hyla; species Hyla sarda. Next base: position 300,492,717 of record NC_079189.1, read on the forward strand.
AAATTCAAGTTAAATTAAAGTAAAATTACATGAAAAATCTCTTTATCCTCTTCAATTTTGACACCATATGGTCTCCCTGCTGCCAAATCGACGCTCTGCAGCAGTGATTCTAATAGCAATGCCTGTAATCTGGATGTTATACTGAATAACAGTATTATTTCACTAGCACAGCACACTCCCTATGCATGTTAGAACAAAGCAAACTGTTCTACACCCCCTATTGAGGCTCTCTGTAGGCCAGAAATAGATGTTTTTAATACAGATTTGCTGCAAATAAATTTGACCTGAAACAATTTTTTTCGGAAAATTTGGCGAATCGGCCAAATCAAATTTTTCTAAAGTTTGCTCATCTCTAATAATAATACATATCCAAGCTTCTGCAAAGTTCACAGACACTTGTCCAGCTCACCAAAACCCCTCCAATGTGCACGGATCGGTGTCCAGCCAACACCCAATAGTAGAACAAAGAAGCAGTAGATCCAGCACTCTTCTTAGCAGCTTTATTGTAACACAGCACTCAGATAAAATCAGCCAATACATATATATATATATATCCAAGCTTCTGTCTCCTAGTCACCGTGTCTGCTCCTGCTTGGTGACATTGAGGCAGAAGCTCGGACATCTTCTCATGCTACTGTCTATACAGGGAGATGCCATTACAGCGCATCAGGAATACAAAGAGATGCGCTCATGTCTTGCGGATCCAGTATCCCCCAAACAATTCTGATGTCCAAACAGATCCCTCCATTCCCCAGATTGCTCTGTCCCCCAGACTCCAGACCACCATCCAAAGACTCCTTCAGACCCCTGTCCACAAACCTCTCTCCTCCTGACCCCTGTCCACAGACCTTTCTCTTCCAGTTTCCTGTCTCAGGATACGTACAGGATAAGTGATGTGTAACCTAATGGTACCTACACAGGAAAGCTCCCCATCCTGACCTCTCACATAGCCTTCCCGATCCCTTTCTCCCTATTTCACCTGTGACATTTGTAATAAGGAGCCTGAAGCTCTTTTTTAGCGTAAATTATCATAAGATGGCCCCTCCCTTATGTGTCCCCTCCCTCACATAGCCACACCTACCTAAATGCTATCCCATAGATTTGTGGAGGTTTCTACGCCCCTGGTATAAAGAGTGTGCCATCTACCACTCCATGCAGTAGGGAGAGCCGAGGCCCGTTCTGGAGATCGCAGGATGGCCCAGCAGTTGAACCATATACAATCAGACACTTATCCCTCATCCTGTCCCTTATTAAAGGGCTTAATAACTCCTTTAAGTCTATATGACTGATAATCACAGATCTCATAGTCACACATTCTCTGTATCCAACAGCATTAAAGTGTACCTGTCATTTGAAAAAACTTTTTTATACTGTAGATAGTAACATTACATGTATATTTGTAATATACATTAGTTTAAAAATGTGTATATTTATTAGTGAAAAAATGCTTTCTTGTCCCTGCAGCTATTGCCTGTATGCAGAGACAAAATACAGGAAGTGTGGGCAGACAACCAGGGCTCTGGGCACTGAGGACAAGCAGGGCTCTGGGCATTGAAGCTCTGTAACATGCCCCTGGCTCACACAGCAGGCTAATTGACAAAACAGGAGTCGGCACAAAGCCCAGCTTGTCCTGCCCTCACTTCCTATATTTTGTTTCTGCACAGACACACACAGACAATAGATGCAGGAACAGCATTTTTTTCACCCAAATATATACATATTTTTTAACTAATGTATAGTACAAATATACATATAATAATATTATTTGCATTATACAAAAGGTTTTTGTAAAGGACAGGTACACTTTATGGCACGAGGGAAAGGAGGGCTGGTTATCAGGTGCTGGGCTGTGATTGGAATTAGACTCATATATGAAAAAGTTGGAAGTCACTGGAGAGATTGTGTGAACGCCCACCTGGAGGGGCTACTAAAGAGAAAACTATAGTCCTCCTACTGTAGAGTGAGCTATATTCTCATTTATGTGCCACATTTATTCATTGTTTAAATTGCGCTCTGAGCGCTGGCCTTTTTATTGCTTCTTTTGTATATTATATTTTATGCCTGGTTGTACTGTGGAGAGGATCTGGGGTCTGGACTGTGCTCTCTACCTTCTAATGAAGTTGATATTTGGAGTGGATTTATCTTATGTTGGATACGCGATTTTGGCTCTGGGGTGTTAGTGGAGTGGTAGAGAAATCTAGGTGACCCTTCACTCACACCAGGTGAGTCTGAACCATTTTTTTTCCTTTTGCTAGTTATTTTTTCATTTGGAAGAGGGCTGCTTTAGTTTTTTTTGTGATTTGTTTTATTTTCTTGGCCTGTGATTTGCTACAGCTCTCCTTATTAGATCTTCCTACTGGGCACGGAAAGTCTAGTGTGTGAACTGCTGGCCAACAGGTAAGGGGTTGACAAGCCCCTTGAAGCAAGAAGATATTCAAAAAGCTGTGCATTAGTAACTGGGACAGAGGATGAAAAAAGTCATTGGGTAGCAAAATCAGCAGCAGAAAATATTCAGCAGACATGTGAACTTACCGTTAAACAACACAGGTGTCACAACTCAGAAGGTTAAACATTTAAAAACCAGGCTGTTTAATAGTTTTCAAAACAAAGTACAGGCATGTTTTAGGTGTACAAAGTCCTTGCATGCCACATTAGAATACTATGTCAGCAGTCTTATACCATAAACTATTCCTCGTGGAAGTAAACAAACAAATGGCTCAGTTCTATACAATCCAGAAAGCTCAGGCATACCTTGCTTTCCTTTTGAAGAGTTGTCCTTCTGGCACTTCTTAGGCTGGGTTTCCACTTAGTTTTTTTGGAAAACTTCCACTGCAGTTTTTGATCCAAAGCTAGAATTGGATCCAGCAAGAATGGGAATTATAATAATATAATGGAAGGACTTTTACTTTTTCTTCCTGCTGGATCCACTTTTGGCTTTAGCTCAAAAACTGCTGTAGCAGTTTTACAAAAAGAACTGAAGTGGAATCCCAGCCTTTCTGATTGGACTTCCCAGCACACAGACCTATGTTCATCTCTCTTCTGCCATACACTGTTCCTCTTTACACACCAGTCTGATCCCTAAGGGAGGGAGAGAGAAGATATACATATCAAAAAGCCACCTTGCAGGGTCAGTTTAGGCTGTTTTTACACCCAATTGTGTATTCTATGACACTTATACATCGGCATCTGTCATATTAGGAGGCTTACATACAGCATATGTGCACATTCAGGCATGAGCCGATATCTATTCTAATGAACAGAAATAGAGTAAATTAATCACCAAGGAATGGAACATCCATACAGGTGCTTCTCCAAGCCTGGACAGTAAATCAGTTATGTTTAAACAAACAATAAAAAAGGCTTTATTTCATTATATGGTATGTACTACAGTGCTGTCTTATCCGGAAAATACACATTAAAACCTGTCCTATTACGGCGGTCCCTGTGGCCATCAACGGCCGGGAGACGCGACTAATACAGGACATCACCGATCGTGGTGATGCCCTGTATCAACCCTTCAGTCTGAAGCAAAAGTGACAGTAACCCGGCTGCTCAGTCGGGCTGTTCGGACCGCCGCGGTGAAATCGCGACGTCCCGAACAGCTTACAGGACACCGGGAGGGACCTTACCCTGCATGGCCGGCGCTCTCCTTCATCGTCATCACTTCGTCACGGCGTGCCGTCATCCACTAGGAGCAGCGTGCGTAGTGACGTGATGGCGGCGACGGAGAGCGAGGATACCCGGCAGCAGAGATGTTCCAGAACGACGGGGACAGCGATGGAGGGCGACATCCGGCGGGGACACGTGAGTATTACCTCCTATACCAGTGGTTTTCAACCTGCGGACCTCCAGATGTTGCAAAACTACAACTCCTGGCATGCCCAGACAGCCAACAGCTGTCCGGGCATGCTGGGAGTTGTAGTTTTGCAACATCTGGAGGTCCGCAGTTTGAAGGTTCAGAATCTCTTTTTTCTAGATTTTCAGACTTTAAAATTGGGTGCATCTTATATGCCGTAGCATCTTATATGGCGAAAAATATGGTATTTATAATCATGCCACAAAATATAATTATATGAGGTATTTTTGTCAAGCCCATATTAGTTACTGTAATTTCTAAAGAATTATTGTATTATATCCTAGTATTTTATATGGATCTGTTTGTTGAATGCATTTCTCTATATATTGTTTTTTTCTGTCTGACAACAGTGCTCACTGCTGACACCTCTGTCTGTCTCAGGAACTGTCCAGAGTAGCAGCAAATCCCCATAGCAAATCTCCCTGCTCTAAACAGTTCCTGAGACAGAGAGCACTGTTGTCAGACAGAAAAGGACAACTCATCTTCAGCAGCTGATAAGTACTGGTAGGATTAAGATTTTTAATAGAAGTAATTTACAAATCTGTTTAACTTTCTGGAGCCAGTTGATATGAAAAAAAAGTTTTTTCATGGAATACCCCTTTAAATAAAGATCCGCTGAACAAAAAACCCACTTCACCTATGATCGTGTACAAAGACCATTCTCACCCAAGACTGACGCTCACAATCCATGAATATTCTAACTAAACTCAAAACCCCCAGTATGTGTGTGAAGTGAAACTAAAACTAAAGATACCGAAGCCGGACAGCAGGGGTTAATAGTATAACATCACGTTCTGTCTTTTATTAAGACGTCCTGGATACCGTGTATTCAGCCGAATAATCCAATAAATCTCACGGTCCAGGAGTTTTTTTCTATAATCTCCCCCACTGATGGAGGCTGATACTCATTCTCTCCCTTGAACCACCATGGTGGAATAACTTCCACCATGGTGTTACACACAGTGTTTGGAAACCAATGACACATTTTTAGAATTAAAGTGGGGGACATCAGACAGATGTTTCTTTACACATATTTTTAAAGGGTTCATAGACATCCTATGTACTGCAGTTTACACACCACACAGGAGAACAAATAAATACATTTTTTTTTTTTTTTTTGCAATTTATATTTTGTTTAATTTTAAATTCTTCCTGGTTGGTGTAAGATGCAAATACAGTAAAATTCTGCATCACTTTGCAACAGATGCATCTTGTGTGCCCACATTTGTATGACCCCACAGAATTAAGCCAGGTATGTTTAGGACGGGCTTCACTCACAAACAAGCTAGGGGATCATTTCTGACCTAAAGTGGGAGCCCCTTTTGCTACACATCCTTAGCCTCCTGAGAGTGCTGCAGAATAAAGGGAATCTGAGGATGAAAATGTCCTAAATGTAAATCTCTAATGCCATAGGCGTGCGCAGCCTATTGCATTAGGGAGTGCACCCTAAAGCACAAACTCACTCCGCGCACGCGTGTGTGTTTATGTATGTATGTATATATATATATATATATACACATACATATACACACACACACTCTTGCTTGCATAGTGTAGGAGGATTGGATCCAGGGCCGGTTTTAGGCTTAGCATGGCCCTGGGCAAAATCAGAAGTGGGGTCCCAAAAGTTGTAATATTGCACTAATCAGATTAGCACATTTTTGGTCACTTCAAATACCGTAAAAAATATCTAAAAAGCAAAAAACTAATGGTACCGATAAAAACTACAAATCACAGCGCTAAAAATGACCCTCATACATCCCCATATACAGAAAAATAAAAGTGCTATAGTGATCAGAATAGTACAATTTTATATTTTTGTATTCACATTAGGTTGGCAGTATAGTTCCCCCACATTAGGTTAGTAGTACAGTTCCCCTACATTAGGTTGGCAGTATAGTCCCCCCACATTAGGTTAGTAGTACAGTTCCCCCACATTAGGTTGGCAGTATAGTTTGCCCACATTAGGTGCAGTATAGCTCCACCACATTAGGTGCAGTATAGCTCCACCACATTAGGTGCAGTATAGTTCCCCCACATTAGGTGCAGTATAGGTCTCCCACATTAGGTGTAGTATAGTTCCCACATTAGGTGCAGTATAGTTCCCCCACATTAGGTGTAGTATAGTTCCCACATTAGGTGCAGTATAGTTCCCCACATTAGGTGCAGTATACTCCCCCACATTAGGTGCAGTATAGTTCCCTACATTAGGTGCAGTATAGTTCCCCACATTAGGTGCAGTATAGTTCCCCCACATTAGGTGCAGTATAGTTCCCCACATTAGGTGCAGTTTAGTTCCCCCACATTAGGTGCAGTATAGCTCCCCCACATTAGGTGCAGTATAGTTCCCCACATTAGGTGTAGTATAGTTCCCACATTAGGTGCAATATAGTTCCCCCACATTAGGTGCAGTACAGTCCCCCACATTAGGTGCAATATAGTTCCCCCACATTAGGTTGGCAGTATAGTTTGCCCACATTAGGTGCAGTACAGTCCCCCACATTAGGTGCAATATAGTTCCCCACATTAGGTGCAGTACAGTTACCCCACATTAGGTGCAATATAGTTCACCCACATTAGGTGCAGTATAGTTATAATTGTAGGGAGGAGGGCAAGTCTAGAATTTATCATGAGGCTTACGGGACTAATTCTACCCCTGATTTTATATTTGCCAAGGGGTTCAATGGGCGGAGCCAAGGGTTGTCAAAATTAGGTTTTGCCTAGAGTGTCAAATCGATGCACCAGCCCTGACTAGACCTCCCACTTGTGTGTATGTTTGCTGGTGTTTATAGGGAGGCATTTGATGTGGATTTGAAAAAAAATTGTAAGTTGAATGGTAAAACCTATGTTTTTCTTTACTTGGCAAACAGAAGAACGCTTTAACTATAAGATGGTGGCACAGAGGGGGGAATATTCCAAATTGAATTTTTTTTGCACCAGATTGGTTGAAAAAGTGATGAGGCACCCAGCAAGCTTGGAGCAGCATGCATGTTGTAGTTTTGGGTCTGCAGCTGACCCAAAACTAGGACTCCCAGCATGTTACACCATAATCTAAATTGTACTCCTATATAGTGCAAGATGTGTGGAGTTGTAGTTTTGGTCATCATAGATTGTATCAGGGCATGCTGGGAAATGTAGTTGGTAACTGCACCTCCAACTACAATTCCCAGCATGCCCTGATACAATATATGGTGACCAAAACTACAACTCCCATTATGTTGCACTATACTATAGTATAGGTTATATGGTGCTACATGTTGGGGGGAGCTGTAGTTTTGGGTCAGCTGCAGAGGAAATTTCTTGATCCAGATTCCAGCCTATATCTCTGCAGCTGACCCAAAACTACAGCTCCCCCCAGCATGTGGCACCATATAACCTATATTATAGTATAGTGCAACATAATGGGAGTTGTAGTTTTGGGTCAGCCGCAAAACCCTAAGCTGTATCAGGGCATGCTGGGCATTACAAATAGTAACTGCAACTCCCAGCATGCCCTGATACAATCTTGGTCTGCTCTGCAGCTGTCCCAAAATTAATGCATTGCTTCCCCAGGACTCAGGAGTATAGTGCAACATAATGGGAGTTGTAGTTTCGGGTCAGCTGCAAAACCATAGACTGTATCAGGCTGATACAGCCTATGGTTTTGCCGCTGACCCAAAACTAATTTTGGGACAGCTGCAGAGCAGACCGAGATTGTATCAGGGCATGCTGGGAGTTGCAGTTAATACTAACTGTAATGCCCAGCCTACTCTGATACTATCAGGGCATGCTGGGCGTTACAGTAGTAACTGCAACTCCCAGTATGCCCTGACCACACCACACATGCCCAGGCTCACAGCTCAGGACTACATTCCCATCATGTATGATTGTGACTGCCTATTATATGTAGCCTACATATAATAGACAATCACACATGATGGGGATGTAGTCCTGAGCTGTGAGCCTACATATAATAGACAGTCACAATCATACATGATGGGGATGTAGTCCTGAGCTGTGAGCCTACATAATGTATGGCAGCAGGCCAGCAGCCAGTTACCGGCACTTGCTGCTGCTGCAGGCCTCTCTCTCCTTAGCCGCCCTCTCCAGCAGTCCAGACTCCAGAGCTGGGGGCCTGGGCTTCTCCTGTCCTGGAAGCAGGCCTCTTCTGTGCGGGCTCTCCAGACACAGTGTGCGCCTGCGGGCTCCTGGCACTGCGCACCATGAGTCACCTAGACGTCATGTGCAGCCGTGCGCACTGACGCCTGACCCATCAGCCCCCGCGCTCTTAAAGCGGCCCCAGGCGGCATGTAAGGTCAGTCAGTGTAGGGACCATATTCCATAATGTGTGTACTAGCGGTTGCGGCGCCGAGGGGGTGGGGGGATAATTGGTTGGCGTTGGTGATGTCGGGCGGGTGATGTCGGGGATGTCCGGTGGGGCTGGGGTTTTGTATTGAGAAAAAAAAAAGTCCTGCAGCAGCGGGCCGCGGCCGCGGCGATTAGGGTGTGCCTATGCGCACACCTATGTCTAATGCTTATGGTCAAATGATGGTAATGATGTTAAAGGAAAGCTGTCATGAGGTTTTACCATTTATAACGCATGACAATGGTAAATTCTTCTTCCTCACCACCTTTAGGAGACATTTCTTTCCGCAGGAATGGTGAGGATATGAAGTCAAAAAATCTTCCCGGCCACCCCCTTCAGTAGTCCCCTTTTGATGTGTTTCTATGACATATAAAAAATAAAATGAAATCATACATTTTAGGTGACATTGTTTCTGATTTTAGTATCTATATTTTAAAATAATCATAAAATTGTGCAATTTTTATTTTTACCACTAAGCATAAAACTAAGCTGAGCCTTGCTATTTTTATCTGTGATAAGGAGAAGACTGCTGGAAAGGATTACAGTGAAAGGTGACACCATTAGGTAGGTATAACAGAAGATGAATGTCACGATTCGGCTCACAGGTAGTGGATCCTCTGTGTCAGCGAGGGATTGGCGTGGACCGTGCTAGTGGACCGGTTCTAAGAGGCTACTGGTTTTCACCAGAGCCCGCCGCAAAGCGGGATGGTCTTGCTGCGGCAGTAGCAACCAGGTCGTATCCACTAGCAACGGCTCAACCTCGCTGACTGCTGAGAAGGCGTGGGACAGAAGGACTAGGCAGAGGCAAGGTCAGACGTAGCAGAAGGTCGGGGCAGGCGGCTAGGTTCGTAGTCAAGATGGATAGCAGAAGTTCAGGTAACACAGGCTTTGGACACACTAAACGCTTTCACTGGCACAAGGCAACAAGATCCGGCAAGGGAGTGCAGGGGCAGTGAGCAGATATAGTCTGGGAGCAGGTGGAAGCCAATTAAGCTAATTGGGCCAGGCAACAATCATTGGTGCACTGGCCCTTTAAGTCTCAGAGAGCTGGCGCACGCGCGCCCTAGAGAGCGGAGCCGCGCGCGCCAGCACATGACAGCAGGGGACCGGGACGGGTAAGTGACCTGGGATGCGATTCGCGAGCGGGCGCGTCCCGCTGTGCGAATCGCATCCCCGACGGCCATGACAGTGCAGCGCTCCCGGTCAGCGGGACCGACCGGGGCGCTGCAGGGAGAGAGACGCCGTGAGCGCTCCGGGGAGGAGCGGGGACCCGGAGCGCTAGGCGTAACAATGAAGCTTACAGCTCAGCCTACCCTCCCTGTGCAATGACCTTTGCAAAGGTTACAGATAACGACCAGTAACTTTGACCAATTATGTGAATGAAACACCTCCTGTCTATTGTCACACAGGGGCATTATAAAAGAATATGAAGAAAACAAGAGGAATTCATTTTACATGAAATTTTCAAAATCAGAATTTTTCAGGGACCAGTTCAGCTTTGAAGTGGATTTGAAGGGCCTTCATATTAGAAATACCCCACAAATGACCCCATTATAGAAACTGCACCCTTCAAAGTATTCAAAATGACATTCAGAAAGTTTGTTAACCCTTTAGGTGTTTCAGAGGAATAGCAGCAAAGTGAAAGAGAAAATTCAAAATCTTCATTTTTTATACTCACCTGTTCTTGTAGACCCAGTTTTTTTAATTTTAGGGGTAATAGGAGAAAAAGACCCCCAAAATTTGTAGCCTAATTTCTCTCGAGTAAGGAAATACCTCATATGTGGATGTAAAGTGCTCTGTGGGTGCACTAAAGGGCTCAGAAGAGCGGCAATGGGATTTTGGAAAGTGAATTTTGCTGAAATGGTTTTTGGGGGGCATGTCGCATTTAGGAAGCTCCTATGGTGCCAGAACAGCCACACAAAAAAACCACATGGCATACTATTTTTGAAACTACACCCCTCAAGGCACCTAACAAGGGGTCCAGTGAGCCTTAACACACCACAGGTGCTTGATGATTTTTCGTTAAAGTCGGATGTGTAAATAAAAAAAATTTCATTTCGTGGAAATACCCAATGTTAGGACGTAAAATGCTCTGCGGGCGAACAAAATGCTCAGAAGAGAAGGAGTCACATTCGGCTTCTGGAAAGCAAATTTTGCTGAAATGGTTTTTGGGGGGCATGTTGCATTTAGGAAGCCCCTATGGTGCCAGAACAGCAAAGAAACCCCTACATGGCATACTATTTTGGAAACTACACCCCTCAAGGCTTGTAACAAGGGTCCAGTGAGCCTTCACACCCCACAGGTGTTAATTACATTTTTCATTTTCACGGACCACTGTTCCAAAAATCTGTCAGACACCTGTGGGGCGTACATGCTCACTGTACCCCTTATTACATTAAGTGAGGGGTGTAGTTTCCAAAATGGGGTCACATGGGGGGAGGGACCATTCTACTGGCACTATGGGAGCTTTGTAAACACACGTGGTCTTCAATTCCGGACAAATTTTCTCACCAAAAGCCCAATGGCGCTCCTTCTCTTCTGAGCATTGTAGTTCGCCCACAGAGCATTTTACATCCACATATGGGGTATGTTCTTACTCAGAAAAAATGGGGTTACAAATTTTGGGGGCTTTTTTTTTCCTATTTTCCCTTGTGGAAATGAAAAGTTTAGAGTAACACCTAGAGATGAGCGAACTTACAATAAATTCGATTCATCACGAACTTCTCGGCTCGGCAGTTGATGACTCATCCTGCATAAATTAGTTCAGCTTTCAGGTGCTCCCGTGTGCTAGAAAAGGTGGATACAGTCCTAGGAGACTCTTTCCTAGGACTGTATCCACCTTTTTCAGCCCACCGGAGCACCTGAAAGCTGAACTCATTTATGCAGGATAAGTTATCAACTGCCGAGCCAAGAAGTTCGTGACGAATCTGAATTTTATGTAAGTTCGCTCATCTCTAGTAACACCAGCATTTTAGTAAAAAAAAAATTATTTTTTCATTTTCCCATCCAACTTTAACAAAAATTTGTCAAACACCTGTGGGGTGTTAAGGCTCACTATACCCCTTTTTACGTTCCGTGAGGGGTGTAATTTTTAAAATGGGGTCACATGCGGGAATTTTTTTTTTTGCGTTTATGTCAGAACCACTGTAAAATTAGCCACCCCTGTGCAAATCACCAATTTAGGCTTCAAATGTAAATAGTGCGCTCTCACTACTGAGCCTTCTTGTGCGTCCGCAGAGCATTTTACGCCCACATATGGGGTATTACCGTACTCTGGAGAAATTGCGTTTTTTTGGGGGGTCTTTTGGGGGTCTTTTTCCTTTTACCACTTGTGAAAATAAAAAGTATGGGGAAACACCAGCATGTTAGTGTAAAAAAATAAAAACTTTTACACTAACAGGCTGGTGTAAACCTCAACTTTTCCTTTTCATAAGGGGTAAAAGGAGAAAAAGCCCCGCAAAATTTGTAACACAATTGCTCCGGAGTACGGAAATACCCCATATGTGGCCCTAAACTGTTTCCTTGAAATACGGAAGGCTCCGAAGTAAGAGAGCGCCATGCTCATTTCAGGACTAAATTAGGGATTGCATAGGGGTGGACATAGGGGTATTCTATGCCAGTGATTCCCAAACAGGGTGGTCAGTAGGCAGGCGGCAAAGAAGCACGGTCAGGTCACGGAGCAAAGGTATGATACATGGCAAGGCAATACACAGGAATGCTTTCTCTAAGGCTCTAGAGCAACAAAGATCCGGCAGGGAAGTGTGGGAGGTCGAGGAATTTATCAAAAAGCCACAGGTGTTATTTCACTAATGGGCGCACTGGCCCTTTAAATCTTAAAGAGCAGAGGCGAGGGCAGGAGAAGCACCAGGTGAGTAACGGGCTGGGATTCGCATGCAGGACCATGCGCTCCAGTAAGCAGGCAATCCCCCTAATTAGTCAGGTAACTCCCCCAGTAGGCAAGCAGTCTCCATATAGGCAAATAATTTCCCCATTAGGTAGGTAGCCCCCCTGTAAGCAGGTAATCTCTCCAGTTAGCCAGGTAGCTCCCCAGTAGTCAGTATTCCTCCTAATAGCCAGTAATCTGGCCAGTAGCTAGTAATCCCCCCAACAGTCAGTAATCCCTGACAGTAGCCAGTAACCCCCCCAACTAGCCAGCAATAATTATAGCCAGTAATCCACCTCCCTTCCAGTATGCAGTTATCCCCACCAATATCCCCCCACCCATTAGGCAGTAATTCCTCTCCAATACCAGCAGCTGGACCGTCCCTGCTCTTCCTCTTCTGCTCTTCAGCAGCCGCCAGGGCATAGGTCAAACTCTGTTCCAGGTGTAGGCTCCAGCCTGGAGATCCAAGACAAGTGTCTTGGATTCCCTTGTTATTGAAAGGCTTATAATGTGAGTAAATTATAATGTGGTATATGTACCTAACGGTGATCTAAACAAAACACATAATCTTCTGGGAGAGGTGACAGGGGGTGACTTCCTCCCCAGATCAGTTTGGGGCAGATAGAAAAGAATAGGAAAGAGAACCATTCAGATCAAAGCAGACATCACCTTTGTAGAAGTGGTATCTACCTCTTTATGGTGACTGTATGGAGGTAATAGTCATCTGTATATAGAGGTTTTTTTTTTTCAGGACCAAAATTTTCCCAGGGCCCATAGGACTCTAGTTAAGCCACTGCAAAAGATCACTTTATTATGAACAATAACTGTTTTTCAAACATAAAATGTTGTTATTGTGGAGAAACTGACTTGTCCTTGTTGTTATCTCAAGTCTGAGACTATTTTCCAGCTGTTTACATTGTCCAGTTCTTCCCAGTCTCATGGACACTTTTAACAGTCTATGTTTTCAGTGTAAAAGTTAGGTCTGTCAGCACAGTGTTCCTTTAAAGAACCTTCAGTAGTATCAGTCAAGCCAACACAAAGTGATAATAAAATAATGCTTTTTTTTCCCTTTACTTACTTGCAATGCTAAGAAAACATTGTTGCAATTTTGGATTTATATGCAATACTTTTTTATTTTGTTATTTTATACTATAATAGCATATAAACTTTTGTAAGCAATTCACAAAATCTACAAAATTTTTAAGGAGTATCCCAGCCTTTTTCCTAAAATATTTTGGTGCTGGGGCATGGAAAGAGAAAAATATATATTTACCAAGCCTGGTAGCCCTCTGTTCCCCTGCAGCTCTTGTTCACCTCTTTTTGGTCCTCTCATCTTCTCTCTTCTTCCTGCTTCCAAGAGGAGCCCTTGAAGCAAGACCTTCCGGCTCAGCTAGTCATTGGCCTCATCAGTGTCCCTTCTCGCCCAGTGTTTGCTTGGTCAAAATAATTTGATAGGCCATAACAGAACTTGGATAACCACTAAAACACTAAAGAACAAGATTCCATTCAAAGATGAGAAATATAGCCAGGGACCAAGTTATAAATCAGAAAAGAGTAGTTTCAGATGTTTTAAGTTTGAAAATATCCAGAGGCAGAGCTAGGGCATATCAGAGAGGTCTTGGAGGACACAAATGTTGAAAGAAAACAATTACAGTGCTGTTAAAAAGTATTTGCCTCTTTCCCTGGGTCTCCTTCTAGTTCTGATGGCTTTTCTCTGGTATGTCTGGAGTTATTGTTCCGTTAAGTTTAGGTTGGCGTCTCGGTCCTCCCCTATGCGGTCATTTCTGTATCACCCTGACCTCTGGTATGGTAGGAAGGAGAGGGGGTCCTTTTGTTGGGCAGATGTAGTGCACTTTCGTCCTCAAACTCTCCTGCAGTTTCGATCAATTGATGTCTAGAAATGGTCTTCCCTCTTCCGAGCGGTTCCGTTATTTTAAACTCATTAATGTCCTCCTCCTTAGGTTCCGCGGTGGTCTCTCTGCCCACAGGCTTTGAGCAATTATGCCAGGGCCACTGGCGAAGGGTCTCCTTTCAGCCATTTACTCCATTCTCAATTCCCCTCTGGGTGAGGCTGAACCTGCCCACCGTTATATGGGCAGCTGGGAAGAGGTTTTGAATACCCGTATAACTATCCCCCAATGGCGAGTGATTTGGGAGAGGGCCTCTACAGCCCCGATTTGTACGGCTCACAAGGAAACCCAGTTTAAAATGATCATGGGTTGGTACCATACTCCTGAACTTCTTAATAGACTGAACCCTTCCATTCCTCCGCAGTGCTGGCATTGTGGGGTTGGAATTGGGTCCGGGTTTTTGGGGATAGTGGCCCATTTAATCTGCTCAGTTTTGGGGGGTGTCTGTCCCTCTTGACCCCTTGGTCCATCTCCTGCACTTGTTATCTAGGGCCTTGTCCAAGAAGTCGTTTAAACTTTTTATGCATATTGTTTTGGTCGCTAAAATGCTGAATGCTAAACATTGGAAACAGACTCTGCCCCCTTCTGAAAATGACCTTTTGGCCCTTGTCCGCGAGATCCGATCCCTCGAGTCTCTGACTGCTTCTCTGAACAATACTGTGGCATCATTCTTCTCTGTTTGGGATCCATGGGTTTGCTTCACTGAGTGACAACCTCCTTGAACTACCTCCCCTCCTTTTGTCCCACTGTTTGTCCCTTCCTTTTGTTCTCTCCCGTGTGTCTGTATGCTGTTTCATGTTTGTCTTTTTTAGTCTTGTGTTTTTTTATGTATGTGCCTTATTCTTATGCCCGAGTTCATCTAATGTTCCCTGATTTGCCTTCTGATTATTCCTTACTGTTCTAATTGATTGTTTAACCTTAGGTGCTTCCATGCCCTGAGAAAGGATTTTGCTTGTTTCTGCTCTTGCGATTGTATTGGAGACGTATATGGTATGCCTTACATACTTTGTTTTCAGGGTTTGCCCGGTTGTTTATACACTGCCTGTTGTATAATTGTCTTTTCTATATTTGAAAAACTTTAATAAAAATTACAGTAAAAATAAAAAAAGTATTTGCCCCTTCCTGAGTAAATGTTTCAGATCATCAAACACATTTCATTATTACACAAAGATAACCCACACAAAAATAAAATGCAGTATTCAAGTGATCGTTTCAATTATTATGGGAAACAAACAATTCGAATCTTCATGGCACTATGTGAATAGTAACTCCCCCCTTCCCCTCCTTGTTGAATCATGAATTTACTATGGTTAATCACATTGTTAGGTACAATTTCACTAGCCATACCCAGACCTCATTGATGATCATGTGAATAAAACTTGACAAAAATTTACGTAGGCAAAAAGATCTTAATATATTATGCCATGATCTACAGAAATATAGTTAATGAAAAAGGTTACAAAACCATTTCTAAAGCTTTACGACTCAGCCACTGTGAGAGCCGTTATCTATAAACTGATAAAATTTAGAACAGTGGTGAACCTAGCCAGGAGTGGCCGGCCTATCAAAATTACCCCAAGAGCGCAGCGAAGACTCATCCAAGAGGTCATAAAAACATTTAAAGAACTGCAGGCCTCACTTGCCTCAGTAAAAGGGATACTCCCTTAAATCAACTGGTGCCAGAAAGTTAAACAGATTTGTAAATTACTTGTATTTAAAAATCTTAATCCTTCCAGTACTTATCAGCTGCTGTATGCTCCAGAGAAAGTTATTTTCTTTTTAAATTTATTTTCTGTCTGACCACAGTGCTCTCTGCTGACACCTCTGTCTGTCTCAGGAACTGTCAAGAGCAGGATAGGTTTGCTATGGGGATTTGCTCCTACTCTTGACAGTTTCTGAGACAGACAGAGGTGTCAGCAGAGAGCACTGTGGTCAGACAGAAAAAAAAGAACTTCCTGTGGCACATACAGCAGCTGATAAGTACTGAAAGGATTAAGATTTTTAAATAGAAGTAATTTACAAATCTGTTTACCGTTCTGGCACTAGTTGATTTAAATAAAATAGTTTTTTACCGGAGTAGCCCTTTAAGGTCAGTGTTCATGAATCACCCACTGGCAAAAAAAGAATATAAAGGCTCAGCTCACTTTTGCCAAGAAAAATCTTGATGATCCTCAAAACTTGAGAATATATTCTGTGGACTAACTAGACAAAAGTTTAACTTTTTGGAAGGTGTGCGTCTAGTTACATATGGTGTTAAAGTAAAACAGCATTTCAGAAAAATAACATTATACAAACAGATAAATATGGTGGTGGAAGTGTGAAAGTCTAGGATTTCTTTGCTGCAGCAGGACAACGATACAAAATACCCCAGCAAGTCCACCTCTGAATAGCTTAATAAAACTAAATACAACTTTTAGGGTGATCTAATCAAAGTTTGGACTTGAATCCAATTGAGATGCTGTAGCGTGACCTTAAAAAGGCTGTTCATGCTCGAAAACCCTCTAATGTGACACATTGCACTGGCTCTGCAGTCAAGTTGAATAAAAGTAAAAAACGACAACACAAAATGAAATAAAAATCAAGATACAACTAAAAAAGTACATATAAAAGTATGTGAAAACCCACTCAAATAGTCCTCACTGGTACTGTTATATATTGACCTCAGAACCTGGCCACTAACTTATTTTGCTGGCTCCTAGATTACGATATTCCGCAATTTTATGTTCACACCCCCCTTTTCACATCAACCCTTTTTATGTCAATCCCACAATGTCACATTTCTCCCCTCATGTCACGTTTCTGCCCCTCCATGTCACATTTCTCCCCTCATGTCACATTTCTGCCCCTCCATGTCACATTTCTGCCCCTCGTATCAAATTTCACCCCCTCATGTCACATTTCACCCCCTCATGTCACATTTCTGCCCCTCGTGTCACATTTCTGCCCCTCGTGTCACATTTCTCCCCCTCATGTCACATTTCTCCCCTCTCATGTCACATTTCCCCCTCCCCTCCATGATGGCCATCACGCCTTTCTTTTTACCCTGCCCTGTTCACATCTCTCATTTCCATAGTTAGGCACACTTTATTCATAATCACCACCCCCCTCCCATGATGGCCATCAGTCACCCCTTTCTTTTTGCCCTGTTCACAGTTCACATCTCTCATATGAGTACATAATTCATAATCATCCCCCCCCCCCCTCCATGATGGCCATCAGTCATCCCTTTCATTTGGCTCTCCCTGGCCCTGCCCACATCTCTCATTTCCAAGTTCCAGAGGCATATATTTCATATTCATCCTCTCCCCCCCTCCATTCCCCCTCCCAACCCTTCCTTTTTCTGTCACAGAAATTGAGTCCCCGGAGGCAGGCAGGCCAGACCATTGCTACACCTACCGGATGACACGCTGCTGATTTGGGAGGCACAGTCTTCTTCTGAGGGCGGCAGACAGAGAGAGGATGCTGCCTCGCCACCGCGGCACTACACAGAAAGTCACGACCCCCCTATACCACATGACCCGACTGGAGCTGTGTGGAGCCGGCCGCCGGGGCTGCACACAGGGCGCGCACTGACAGAGGCTAGGTGCAGAGTCCTGACTTTTGGGGCGGCCGCAGGAGAGGAGGGAGGGGAGCGGGTGCCCGGCACACAGAAGAGCAGCATTAAAGTGTGTAAAGAGCCGCATGTGGCTCGCGAGCCGCGGCTTGCCGACCACTGACATAGGTCATCAAGGTTTTGTTTTTCCCCATAATAAATGAAATTATGCCATTTTGTTTTTACTTTGCGTTACGTTAACATTTTTTTGATTATCTGAAGTATTTATGTGTGAAATCAGGAAAGTGGCAAATGTTTTTCACAGCACTGTTACTTTATTGGCATCTCAATCTTTCTCGAAGGTCCCATTTCTGGAAGCAACCTTAATGCAGCTTGCAAAGAGCTGCCCTGTTCCATGCCACTGGCACCTTGCACAATACCCTGTGCAACACCAGTATATGGCCTCAAATCACAGGGCGGCAACACAGTACAAATTCAAGTCTATTTTATTTTATTTTTTTATTAATCACTAATAAAGTAATACAAATAATGTCATTGACAAAAAAAAACCCATACATAAAAATACTATCTTTGAACCCGAATCTGAAAATATATGAAATAAGGACCACTATGGAGGCTGGGGTAAAGATCACTCCATATGTAGACAAGTGGTGCGATGCAATAATAGCCTCCCATGTCATGAATACGGGGGCAATCCCGAAGACAAATATCTGCTTCCGTCAGAGAGCATTTAGGACAACAGGGTTTATCAGAAGAATAAATTCTGGCCATCAATTTAGGAGAAAAATACACCCTATGAAAGATCAAAAGTACAATTGATTTGTAGCTATCATAAGGCAGTAGGGTATTTAGTTTTACCATGGTGTACCATTAAGAAACAAAGGATTAGCCCAAAAAGGATATTGTTATAAAGAGAAGTGTGATGGGATACCAGTAATGGGTCAAGGATTTTTATTAAATTCCCCTAAGTATCCATCAGGACCTGGGGACTTCAGTAATTTAAGCAGTTTAAGAGCCGTTCCATCTTCTCCACAGTAATAGAGCTATCCATGATCTCCCTCTGGGTAGTTGATAATCTACAGTAGAAGGATGTGCCTTCATAAGAACCACGGTCAAGCTGGGTTTCCATACAGGTTTTTTTTTGCCACTACAGTTTTTAAACCAAAGTCAGAAGTGGGTCCAGCAGGAAGGAGACGAATAAGTGTTTCTGATATGCTAAATGAGATGAGGCTTGCTCATGAAGCACCACATCAAGATTTTTCTTAGCCTGAACATATGCTTCTTTTGCTTCTGGAGTGCCTTGAGTGCTAAGCTCCTTATAAGCTGCAGTAAACTTGTGAAGGAGAGGTGGAATGGACAATGTTGTCCTCCATGAAAGTCTCCAACTTGTTCATCAAGAATTTCTTAAAAAAACACTGAACAACACTGATCTAGGCCGAATTATATCCAGCGTAAGTAACACAGGACAGTGATCCAAAATTGCTAAAGGAAGGATGTCAATCTGCTTGAGTTTAGAGAAGAAGGAGGAAGAGATCAGCCAATAATTTAGCTTAGTGTGTATGTTGTGTACCTTAGAATAAAAGGTGAAATCTCTGTCAGTGGGATGGCAGCCACGGAATCTAGAAGGTTGAGTGTGCATATGAAGTTCAGGAGGGTCATCACTGGAGGACTAGCAACGGTAAAGGATGAGACCTGTCTAGGAAGTAGTGTACTGTATTGAGGCCAGCTCTGAGAATAATATTAGCAGGGTGCCCGAATGAGTGACATCTAAAAGTTTGGAAATGAATGTAAGATTAGATGCGTTAGGGGCATGAACATTAATCAAACAATCAGAACAGTCCTAAATAACAGCCTTTAATAACAAATATCTGCCTGCTGGATCACAAACCATTTAGAGCTTTATGGAAAAGGAAGATTCAACACAATCAATATAATGTCTATTGAGAAGATGAGGAAGATCACCCACCTGCCAATGTGTTTCTTGTAGGAAAACCATCTACTGGAGTATTGGAGATATGATCAAGAACTTTCCTCCGCTTACTTGGAGAGTTAAAAGCGGCTTCATTCCATGGAAGGAATTTAAGGGTGTCAACAAAGACGGAACATGTGGGCTCTTGTAGAGGTGGCATCATTTATCCAACACCAACTAGTAGTAAGCAGCAGAGGTGAATACCTATTCCAGCATCCCACCCATTTCCCAAATTCCCAAACTAAACAGCAAATAATGATATATTGTAGGTCCATATGATAACAACTATAACCAATTTAAATAGGTTTTATTTTATTATTTGTAAAAATTATATGTTTTTGTACGAAACTAAGTATGCTTAACCCTTTAAAGATGGAGCCATTTTTCATTTTTGCACTTTTGTTTTTTTCTAAAAAATGTTTTCTTCTAAAAATCATAACACCTTCAATTTTTCACCTACAGACCCATGTGACTTCTTGTTTTTTGCGCCACCAATTTTACTTTGTAATATTGTCAATCATTTCACCATCAAATCTACTGTGAAACCAGAAAAAAAATAATTGGGAGGCAAAATTGAAAAAAATAAATAAAAAGCGCCATTATGTACGGTAACTTTTGAGGGCTTCTGATTCTATGTAGTGCACTTTTGGGTAAAAATGACACCTTACAGAATAAATAAAGTCCATACGATTAAAATGATACCCAACTAACTTATATAGGTTTGATTTTGTTTTACTTGTTTTAAAAATTTATTACTTTTTGTATGGAAATTAAAATGTTAAAAATTGTCCTTTTCTGACCACTATTACTTTTTACATTTTCTGTATACAAGGCTATATGAAGACTCATTTTTTGCCCCGTGGTCTGAAGTTTTTAACGGTACCTTTTTTTTATGGGACTTTTTGATCGTTTTTTTATAAAAAAATAAAATAAATTAAGGTATGGAAAGTGACTCAATTTTGGACTTTGGAATTTCTTTTAAGTGTACGCCATTCACCGTGTTGTTTAATTAACATAATATTTTTATAGTTCGGATATTTAAGCATACCCCATATGTTTATTTTTGTTAACATATTTTTATTTTTTTGAATGGGAAAAGGGGGTGATTCAAACTTTTATTAGGACCACGGGCGTATGGGTAAGCCCTTGGTCGCTGTTACTTCCAACCAATAGCAGCCGGCAAGGGAGGGGTTAATGTCCCCTTCTCGCAGCTCTGCTCGCCCACTGCATTCAGTCAGCGGGTAGAGCTGTAAGAGAGAGCCAGGGACTCCCCCCCCCCCCCCCTCTGCCGAGATCTGAGCCCCTCATGGCCGAAGAAGTGTCCATTAGTCAGGCAATTTTACCAGAGCTCCCTTCCAGTGAACCTGTCTGGAGACCCCCAGAGGGTTATCAGCCACGGATTCCTGAGTTTGTTGGCGACTCAAGAATCCGGATTGACACGGCCAGATACACTGAAATAAACTATTTTAGTTATTTTTTCCAGTGACGACTTTGTCAATCTAATGGTGGAGCAAACAAACTTGTACGCCCAACAGTTCATTTCCCACCACCCTGATTCGCATTTGGCTAGGCCCTATGAATGGTACGCCTTTAATGCAGCCGAAATGAGGACATTTTGGGGCCTCGTGCTGCATATGGGCCTGGTCAAAAAACTAAGTGTCAGGCAGTACTGGAGCGGGGACGTCCTCTACCAGACCACACTTTACAGTATGGCCATGGCACGGAGGTGGTTCGAGGCCATTCGGAAATGCCTGCATTACGCTGATAATGCGGCTAAATTTTGGGAGGCCTACGAACCCCTCAGGGAGCTCTCGGTAGATGAGTCTCATCAGTTTTAAGGAGAGACTCATTTTCCGCCAGTATATTCCCTCGAAGCGGGCGTGGTATGGCGTGAAACTCTACAAACTTTGCGAGAGTACCTCCGGGTACACTTGCAAGTTTAGAGTATATGAGGGACGAGATTCCCATATTGAACCACCAGAATGTCCCCCCACTCTGGGTGTTAGCGGGAAACTCGTTTGGGACCTTGTGCACCCATTGCTGGATAAGGGTTACCACGTGTACCAGCATTCCTCTGTTCACTTCCCTTGACGCCAGATCAACGTCCGCTTGTGGGACCATGCGGAAGAACCAGAGAGGCCTCCCTCTAAATTTTGTTCAGACACCTATGCCGAAGGGTTAGTCCCGTGGCCTTACCCATGAAAACCTGTTGCTGGTCAGGTATAAGGATGAGAGGGATGTCCTTATGCTGACCACAATTCATGGTAACGGCAACTCACCTTTCCCTGTGCGAGGTACAGCCTGATTGTATTCTGGACTACAATCAGTATATGGGGGAAGTTGATCTCTCTGAACAAGTCCTCAAGCCATACATGGCCATGTGGAAAACACGGGTATGGTACAAAAAAGTTGCCGTCTACTTGGTACAGGTTGCCATGTACAACTCTTTTGTACTGTCCCAGTACGCTGGCAACACAGGGACATTCCTCCAGTTCCAAGAATTCCCATAATTTGACCCCAATGTACCAAGTCCAGAGTACATTCCAAGTTTCAACCCCTATAAACCACTAAATTGTCCAAAAAACTCTTTTATATATATATATATAAAAAAAAAAAAAAAACCTGATAAGACCTCTGGGGGTATTTTTTCCAAAACTGGTCATGGGTCACTGAGTCACTATTATCGGAGACTTTTTTTTATGTTGCCTCTAATCCACAGTGCGCTCTCTCCACCTGAGCGGTGTGTGCATTTGAGGCAACAGGTTAGGGATGGACACACACATCACATTCCCAGAATGATGATTTAGAGCATAGAGTTTGGGGTGGGCATATTTTTTAGTTTTGGCTTTGCTCTGGGTAATCATTCTGGGAACATAACCTGTTTAATGATTTTACGTCCCACTTGACCCCACTTTAGTAATTTACCCCATGTAATGCTCCTTGAGGGGGGGGGGTCTCGCTGTTCTGGCTCCATAGACAGCTATGTAAAAGCTCAAGGTCCCTGACTACGCTCCTACTCTTCCAAGACCGGTGCGCACCCGCAGAGCTGTTTACACCAAGATATGAGGTACGTCCTTACTCCAAAGAAATGTATTTACAAATTTACGGTGACATTTTCTCCTGTTGCCACTTGTGAAAATGTAAACTTTTGGGTAACCCCAGCATTTTAATGTAAAAAATAAAAATTTTTCACATCCCGCTTTAATGAACAATTATGAACTCCTTGTTATGTTCCTTGAGGGGTATAGTTTCCAAAATAGTATGCCATGTGTTGTTTTTTTTTGCTGTTCTGGCACCATAGGGGTTTCCTAAATGCGACATGCCCCCCCCCCCCATTTAAGCTAAATTTGCAAATGTGACCCCTCTCCTGAGCATTGTGGTGCGTCCGCAGTGCATTTGACATCCACACATGGGGTATTTCCATACTCAGAAGAGATGATGTTACAAATTTTGGGGGGCATTTGCTCCTATTACCCCTTGTAAAAATGTAAAATTTGGGGGAAGACCAGCATTTTAGTGCTGAGCAGGAATGGAGCAGAAGATCGGTCAGACAGAGAGGAGGCAGGTAGGGACCTTCTCCCTGTCCTCTCGGCTGTTTGGGACGTCGCAATTTCACAGCGGCAGTGTCTTCGAGGAGCCAGCCCGGGCCTCCTCTGCTGAGACTGCTTTGCTGAACCTAGTCCAAGGAACTTCTTCCGTAGGCGAATACGCCATCCAGTTTCGTACCCTTGCCTCAGAGCCAGCCTGGAACAATGAGGCCCTCTGCGCGACCTTCAAGAAAGGCTTATCCAGCAACATCAAAGATTTACTGGCCGCACGAGAAATTCCAGCTAACCTGTCTGAACTTATCCTTTTGGCCACCCGCATCGACAAGCGTTTTCCCCCAATGTTCTCGTCTCATTTAAAGGGACTAGCAGACAAAAAGAGGGGGAGACCTAAGGGGGGGGGGGGTACTGTTACGCCGAGCGCTCCGGGTCCCTGCTCCTCCCCGAAGCGCTCGCGGCGTTCTCCTCTCTGCAGCACCCCGGTCAGACCCGCTGACCGGGAGCGCTGCAATGACACTGCCGACAGGGATGCGATTCGCATAGCGGGACACGCCCGCTCGCGAATCGCATCCCAAGCTACTTACCTGTCCCAGTCCCCGGCTGTCATGTTCTGGCGTGCGCGGCTCCGCTCTCTAGGGTGCGCGCGCCAGCTCTCTAAGATTTAAAGGGCCAATGCACCACTGATTGGTGCCTGGCCCAATCACTGTAATTAGCTCCCACCTGCTCCACGCCTATATAACCTCACTTCCCCTTCCCAGTATTGCCGGATCTTGTTGCCTTGTGCCAGAGAAAGTGTTTTGTGTATGTCCCAAGCCTTTGTTCCAGACCTTCTGCTGTTGCCCCTGACTATGACCCTTGCTGCCTGCCCTGACCTTCTGCTACGTCCAACCTTGCTCTTGCCTTGTCCTTCTGTACCGCGCCTGTCTCAGCAGTCAGAGAGGTTGAGCCATTACCGGTGGATACGACCTGGTTGCTACCGCCGCAGCAAGACCATCCCGCTTTGCGGCGGGCTCTGGTGAATACCAGTAGCGACTTAGAATCGGTCCACCGGTACGGTCCACGCCAATCCCTCTCTGACACAGAGGATCCACCTCCAGCCTGCCGAATCCTGACAGGTAGTCCAGTGGTGAAAAACTTATCCCCTATCCTAAGGATAGGGGATAAGTTTGAGATCGCGGGGGGTCCGACCACTGAGGCCCCCTGCGATCTCTCTGTACGGGGGCCAGGCTCTCTGGCCAGATAGCAGGTGTCGACCCCCGCACGAAGCGGCGGCCGACATGCCCCCTCAATACATCTCTATGGCAGAGCCGGAGATTGCCGAAGGCAGCGCTTCGGCTCTGCCATAGAGTTGTATTGAGGGGGCGTGTCAGCCTCCACTTCGTGCGGAGGTCGACACGCCCCCTTCCCGCGGGCTGTCGGGGCTCCGTAGAGGAGATCGCAGGGGGCCCCAGCGGTCGGACCCCCCGCGATCTCAAACTTATCCCCTATCCTTAGGATAGGGGATAAGTTTTTCACCACCGGGTCACCACTGGACTACTCCTTTAAGGGGTTAAAAAAAAGTTTTCCACTAGAGTACCCCTTTAAGCCTGTCCTGCCAATGGCAGAAAAGTATGAAGGAGAAGGACAGAGGGGTCTGGGGGCAAAGGAGTATTAAGGAGAAGGACAGAGGCTTCTGGCAGGGGAGCGGAGGAGTGTGGAAAAGGACAAAGGGGGCTGGGGAGCAGAGAAATATGAAGGAGGAGGACAGAAGGGTAGGTGGGGGTATAAAAGTATGGAGGAGAAGGACAACAGAGAGGTCTGGTTGGGCAGAGGAGTATTGAGGAGAAAGACAGGGATTTTGGTGGGGAGAGAGAGAAGTATGGAGGAGAAGCATAGAGGGATTTGAGGGGTCTGAGAAGTATGAAGGAGGACAAAGGGGTCTGGGCAGAGAACTATGGGGGAGAAGGACAGAGGGTATGAGGATATATGGGACAGAGGAGTCTGGGGGGACATAGGTGTCTACAGAAAGGACGGGGGCTCTGGGGGCAGAGGAGCCTGGAGAAGGACAGAGGGTCAGGGGGACATAAGGGTCTAAAAGAGGTGGGAGCAAATGGGTCTGGAGGAGAACTAAGGGCTCTGGGTGGATGATTATGGGATCTGGGGAGGGGACAGAGATGTCTAATAGAGGACAGTACAAGGGTCAAACTGAGAAGAAACAGTGTGTGGTAGTATTAATTTCAGAGGGCGTGGTATCTGTCAGGGTTATATTCAGGGGGCATGGTGTCTGTCAGGGTTTATAATTAGGGGCACAATGCCTAACAGGGTTATAGTACCCCAAGCTGTGGTTTCCCAGCTGTTACATAACAACAGCTCCCATAATGTTTGAGGCTCTCCAGGCACAAAGGGAGTTGTAGGTTTGCAATAGCTGGAGAGCCACATGAACAAAGATGATTGGTGGTGGTCACAGCAGTTGAACCCCCCTCCCCCCCAAAAAAAAAAAAAAATGGTCTGCATAGTCTAAAATGCCTGCGCTTATTTTTAGTCCCAGTCCGAGCCTAACCATCACGCACTGAAAAAAAATGTAGTGCTGTGTCACTGTGACCAGCAATGCCTTAGGACATATAAACAATAGAACGCTGTAAACGTTTGTTTGCTAAACACCAAGAAAACTGTTTCACTTTGCGGTAATTGCTTTATGAGTACAGCTAAAACAGAAAATCTACCTGTAAAAGGCAAGAAAAAAACTAACTAGAAAATGTTCTTATTTATTATTACCACCACTTTATCCTTATATAATACAGCCTAATTATCTTGATATTCATCACACAGGGAAACTTTGTATTTTCATAGAACACACAGATAGATTAGAC
This sequence comes from Hyla sarda, assembly GCF_029499605.1. Lineage (NCBI taxonomy): Eukaryota > Metazoa > Chordata > Amphibia > Anura > Hylidae > Hyla > Hyla sarda. Next base: position 300,518,627 of record NC_079189.1, read on the forward strand.
ATATATGCAGTACATTTGCATGTGGAATATCCATAGAGATAAATCCACACAAAATTATGTAGATTCATCTCTGCAGTTTGGTGCTGAAAGTAATAAAGACAATCTGCAAGTAATCTGCATCAATAAATTTTATTGTGAACATTTACCTTTTTCTTGAAGTGAATGGGGAAAATCTGTGACATATCTGCAAGATTTCCACAACATAAATTGACATATTAAGGATTTAAAATACACGCCCAGGGTATATATTTTTGCATGGATTCTGTGTGGATTTTTTTTTTAGTGGTGCATGGTTAATGTGCCTGTCATGATCTTCTTTTATAATCCTCCCAGTTCACTGCCCCCATCATAAACCACCCCCTGCCTCTATTTTTATTATTTTTTAGTTTTCAACCTTGATAGTGTTCTGTATTTCCTTCTCAGTCTCAGTCAGATTCACAGACTGGGAAGTGGCGTTCCCCATCATCTGAAGCCATACAGGGGAGAACTGCCACCCTCACTCTGCTACACACAGTCCAGAGCAGTTCAGTGTGAGATGAGCTATGATTGGCTAAGGCTGCACCCAAGTGAGAAAACATTATTTTACTGAAAGAGTAGTAGATGTCTAACACGACCTACCAGCAAATGTGATTGGTAAATCCACAGTAAGTAAATGTAAACCTGCCAGGGATAAACATATGTGTCACCCAGTACGGGATTGGTGTTTCCCCGTCCCTTTTCTGCCCTTTCAGCCAGTGTCCCTCAGTGTCCCCAGGGCCCCCTGCAGTTGTTTCCCCCATGTAAATATGTTGTGTATTATATTGTGTGTTGTATCTTTAATAAATGTACCATGCGATTGTTACCCAGGAAGTACTAGTGACCAGCTGACCCCAAAGGTGACCTATGGGCTCCTTGCTAGTCTCCCCCATATAAACCCTGGGTGGAGCTAGCTTCTCGCTCTTGTTCCTGAGGTCCAGTACAGACTTGACTTAGTCTTAGTGTGTGTGTCCAGAACATTTGAGGCCTTAAGTAAAGTCCTGGAGCTACAAGTCAAGTCCTACAGCCTCAAGTCAAGTCCTGCAGCCACAAGTCAAGTGCAAAGTAAGCTAAAGTCACAGTCCTGTCAGTCAAGTCAAGTCTTCTGTCTATCCAGCGTGGCCTGCTCTAAATTCTCCTGTCTACTACAAGTCCCAGCAAACCTGCAAGGTCTCTGTGTCACTGGTCACCTCCTTGTGCCCTAGACTGTAACAACTGTCTACCCTCAGTAAAGCTACCGTTGTCTGTAACTTGGCCTCTGTGTCTTCATTGCCCCCATGCCTAGCCCAGGATCCAGCAGTATACCTTCGGGTGGTTAAGGCTAAACCACGCCCTGGCATCACAAACACAAGGGGTTAATACCATCTGCCCTAGGGTGACAACATCTGCCCTGCACCACACACCCCTCCATTACCACAACTTTTGGCACTATGAACAGGATACAGGTGTGTGCCTTATGCCACAAGTCCTCCCCCCTAATCTGAACTGTGTCGAATATTTTCTACAAGAAAACTGCATGTCGATGCTGATAATGTTTGCGCTAGAAAGTGTACGGGACTTTGTCTATGAAAAGTGTTTTACTCGTGGCACTTGTGAAATAGAGGGGAGGTGAAGAAAAGACTGTCATTTGTTATTGAAGAAAACCCTGAAGTCGTGAACATCATGTGCAAAATTCGCACTGAAGTAATGTTAAGTACCAAGATGTCTGCCACCATACCTGAAAGGATTAATCTGTTGGAAGAAAAGTGCGCGAAAGGTTCCTGCCATGGCCAGCATCCTGCCCCGGCGTGGAAGCCAAGTCGTGGTTCCTAGTCCCAAGTGGAACTTGAAAGGTCCTCCCCTTGTTGCCAGTGGGGCGTAAGAAGAGGATGCACTGCTGAGTCACTTCCGGTCCCGGGCCCTTCTGATGACAACGTTCTAGCCGGCGGCCATTTTGCTGGAGACCGGTATTAGAAGCGGAGTGGAGCTCGACCTCTTCAGTCTTGCGTGAGTTCCTGGTGAGAGCAAGAAGATGAGGGATGTTCAGCAGACTACCCGAGCAGAAAGTCCCAAGATGGCGTCGGAGACCCGGACAGTCCCTACGGCCGCGGCACACATCTTCCAGGAGTGGACCGCCTTCAGAAGATCTCCCTCAGGGCCAAGGAGGCCTGCTATCAAGTCCTGCTGTCCGAGGACGATGGAGACTGGCCTGCAACCCCGACGGAAGGTACGCTGAAGTCTTCAAGAGAGCCGTCGCCGGTGAGGCTTTCACCCCACCACCAAACCAGGGAATCCTGGGTGGAGATCTACACAGAGTTGTTGGAAGTGAGTACCTCTCCATCTACCCCCAGTCCAGAGCCAGTGCCCCAGGCCCAGCAGCCCAAGGCACGCCCCCCAGTCACCACCGCTACCCAACTGGTTATTCGGCAATGAGTCAGCATTAGTCAGTTCATGAGGGACCATCTCCTACCCCTGCGAGGGAAGTCCCGTCCTCCCTTTCCAGCAGCCCAGGCCGAAAAGGCCAAACGTGAGGCCGAAGTGGCTGCTATAATGGAAGAGTTAAGGGCGCAGAGGAGGAGGGAGTATGGCCCTAAAGTTATGCTGTATGAAATACGTCAAGTTCAGCAACAGGACACAAAGAGCCTGGAGGCCTTATATATCAGGAGGCTAGAACAACCCCGAGAGGGGGAGCCTACCTTAGAATGGTGAAGAGCTACAGTCATCAAGTTTGACAGAGTGAGGTGGTATGGCACGTTAATGGACTGCCATCACTGTGGTACTATTTTGGTCAACAGGAGAGCAGTGAAGAGAGACTATCTCCCTCCACCTCTACACTCCCTAGAGAGCGGGGAGATTGTGGAATACACCCTTGTGCAGAGCCTGCGAGGGGAATGGACAGCAGCCTTCACCAGGCCCAAGAATCCTACACAAATCCCCTTTGCCTATTTCCCCTCTGAAGATTGGGACTCAGATCCATTTGGTCTCCTGCCTCCAAGCGTCAAGGGGAAGGTCGTCCAAGAGTAATGGTATCCTGAGTCACCTGCTATGGACCCCAAATATTTACGTCAGGGGTCCACTACAGATGTGCCCATGCCTACTCCTGTGGTCAAGGAGGTTTGGCCTAACCAACGGGCACCAACTAAATTGCCACGGCCTACTCCTGCTGAGGAGGTTTACCGGCCCAACAGGCACCTACACGTGATCCCCCAGTGGCGCAAGCTGCTGCTGTCCAGGTGGTGGTCACCGTGAGCCCGACCATCACTGAGTCCATGTGTCGTGGGATACTCATGTCAGCCCCATGGAGGGGGCACATTTTCATGGTCCTAGGTACATGTACCAGCCTAGGAAGCAAGGTGACCATCGAGGTTGGGATGGAAACTTGCCAGGCCACAGTATTTGAAGAATTATTACTGTTGAGTCATGAGACTGAGTACAGAAATGATTTTTTAAACGTTGCAAAACCGAAAACAACAAAGTGTCTGACGAACTTGTCAAGAAGTTTACCTGTAACCACATGCCTAAGTGTTCCTGCCTGGCTTTTTAGCCATGAACTTTTACTGAGAACTCCAAAATGTACCTGAACTGTATAGCGGTGCAATGAAAGTCTGTATATATCAAGTAATATATTTTGTCTTTAATTTTTGTACAAGTAAAAATGTATGTTGGTATACTGTAATAAAACGTGTATAATGTGTTTGTACAGAAATGGTTAAGGTGTACAGTGTCCTTATTCATGCCACCCAAGGACAACTCCCAGCAAGGTGCAAAGATTAACTCATAAATAAAAGTTAAGTACCACACATAGTCCAGTGTAGTCAGTACACTATTATTACTTTAGTCTAATCCAATGTCAATGATTAGATAGGACTGTAGCCTTGTATATTTTCCAGTTCCACCCATGTCTATAATGAGTATGTCTGATGTTTTTCCTGTCCCAGTGTGCAGGATACTTTTCCGACCAGAAGGTATTCCTCATAGCTTCACAACACACGTGTAGAGACAGAGTTAACCAAATGTAAACGTAACATGATGTTTGGAGTCTATGTATTGAGTTCTGGGGGGAAGTGTGTTAAAACAAGGGACCCCAGTAGCCAAGGAGTTGGGTAGATAGCCTCAGGCAGCCCGATCCGAAATGTCTCGTAAAGTTGTTATGCATATAGTTGTTGGAGAGTGTCGAGAAGGAGATTACAAGGTCAAAAATCTCCACCCACGTTTAGTACATGTATGAACTCATTGCCGTTTCCCAGACCTGGAAAGGACATTGTGCAAAAATGCCCCAGGAACTGTCATTGGCCCCAGTGGGCACTTTGGTCCTCCGCCCTCCAGGACTGGGCGTCAAGGGCGGCTGTAATTAAGAGGGGGAGTTTGTGGTGGCCCAGTATGGGATGGTGTTTCCCTGTACCTTTCCTGCTCTGTCAGGCAGTGTCCCTCAGTGTCCCCAGGGCCCCATGCAGTTGTTTCCCCCATGTAAATATGTTGTGTATTATATTGTGTGTTGTATCTTTAATAAATGTACCATGTGATTGTTACCCAGGAGGTACTAGTGACCAGCTGAAGGTGACCTATGGGCTCCCTGCTAGTCTCCCCCATATAAACTTTGGGTGGAGCTAGCTTCTCTCTCTTGTTCCTGAGGTCCAGTGCAGTCAAGTCGTCTTAATGTGTGTGTCCAGAACATTGGAGGCCTTAAGTCAAGTCCTGCAGCTACAAGTCAAGTCCTGCAGCCTCAAATCGAGTCCTGCAGCCACAAGTCAAGTGCTAAGTAAGCTAAAGTCACAGTCCTGTCAGCCAAGTCAAGTCTCCTGGCTATCCAGCGTGGCCTGCACTAAATTCTCCTGTCTACTACAAGTCCCAGCAAACCTGCGAGGTCTCTGTGTCACTGGTCACCTCCTTGGGCCCTAGCTGTACTGCATAGACTGTAACAACTGTCTACTCTCAGTAAAGCTACCGTTGTCTGTAACTTGGCATCGGTGTCTACATTGCCCCCGTGCCTAGCCCAGGATCCAGTGGTATATTTTCGGGTGGTTAAGGCTAAACCACGCCCTGGCGTTACGAACAGAAGGGGTTAAACAAAAAAAAAATTTGTAGGACAAAATTGGAAAAAACACGCCATTTTGCAAATTTTGGTGGCTTCTGTTTCTATGTAGTGCCCTTTTTGGTAAAAATGACACCTTAGCTTTTTTTCTGTGTACCCAACTTATATAGGTATGATTTTGTTTTACTTCTGTTAAATTTTTTTTACTTTTTACACAAAAATTTATACATTTCAAATTGTCCTCTTGTGATCTGTAGTTTTTATCGGTACCATTTTTTGTTTTGATGGGACTTTTTGATCGCATTTTATACATTTATACATACTGTAAGTGACCAAAATATGCAATTTTGGACTTATACACTACTGACCGTGCGGTTTAATTAACGTTATATTTCTATAGTTCTGACATTTAAGCACATGGCGATTAGAGATGAGCGAAGTTACAGTACTTCTATTTTGCACGAACCTTGTGGCTCGGCAGTTGCTGACTTTAGCCTGCATAAATTAGTTCAAACTCTCTCACATGACTGTATTCACCTTTTCCAGCCCACCGGAGCACCTGAAAGGTGAACTAATTTATGCAGGCTAAAGTCAGCAACCGCCGAGCCATGAGGTTCGAAGTACTGTAACTTCGCTCATCTCTAGTGGCGATACCATATAAGTTTATTTTTGTTTACATATTTATTTATTTTTTAAATGGGAAAAGGGGGTGAGTCAAACTTTTTTTAGGGAAGGGGTTAATTCACATTTATTAGCTTTTTTTTACACTATTTTTTTGTCCCCATACGGGACTATTATGTGTAATCCTTTGATTGCATACACTGTTCAATGCTATGCCATAGCAGAGCATTGATCAGTGTTATCGGTGCTCCATTGCTCCAGCCTGCCATGGTTGGCTGGAGCATCAGATCACTGATCAGACGGCAAGGAGGCAGGTAAGTGCCCTCCCGCTGTCCTTACAGCTGATTGGGTCCTGATCAGCTCCGCTGTTTTTCTTTCATTTTAGACACTGTGATTAACTTTGATCGTGGTGTCTAGGGGGTTAATGCCATGCATCACTGTGATCGGTGATGTCCGGCATTACAGACTGATCCTGGCGGCTGTTACTCGCTGGGACCACCCTGCTATGACACAGGGTCAGCTCCTGAGCACGCATCATAGAAGGGGAGCAGGCGTAGGACACACAGGTATGTCCTGCATCCTTAAGGAGTTAAAGAATTTTAAGCGCTCTGTGTAGCACAAATTATATCTTCATCCAGTCTGTCCCAATAAACCTACATATTTTCTGAAGTGGTGAGTGCCATCTGATGGTTTTTATACATGCCGACAATCATCTATATTTCTGGTACTTGAAAGTTACAGAAACAGCATATTTCTGATACCACGCTTTTTATGCCACTCACATTAAAATCAATATAAATTAGGCTCTGTTAATACTATTGCACAGAATATCCATGAGGGATTCTACCTTGCAGCACACTCTCATTGATGGGCATTCCTTAACTTTCGACAAGGATCTGGATTCCAGTGAAAGATTAACAATGCTCAATATTCTGGCGAAATCCACCAGAGAAGTCCTGTATGTCAATAGAACGAAACTTATGTCCACAACAAATAGCCGCAGACAGAAGCACCGATTCTGGATCATTTTGAATGACCTGGATCCACTGAGGAATTTTCTCAGTCTGAACATACCCTTAAACTAAAACTGGGTTCCCACTATGGAATTTTCTAGTGAAATTCAGCTTGTAAATTACTGTAAAGCTATGTTCAAACAGCAGAATTTCTGTGATTCCACTCATATTCCATTCTGCAAAGCTGGCTGCGGATTTTTTTTCAGTTAATTAACACAATTTATGTGGAATTTCTGTGCGCTCAACACAAAGATTCTGACCGGAGACCCATTTACTTCAATATGGCTCTGTGCAGAATTCTGCAAAAACTATTGACAGGTTTAATGTTTTTGCAGAATCCAGAATTTCCACAGTGGCAATCCACCATGTAAATGAGATGGGGGCATTCTTGTTAAACACAATCTGTAAATCTTGCAGAATTGCCAAGCGGAATCCACACATTCTACCATGTGAACCTAGCCTAAAGCAGATTCCCACTGCTGCCAATGGGATTTCGCTGCACAGTGCACACAACAGCATTTCAGTGGTGGACCAAAAGAATGATTTTACCCAATCTTTTGGCAGAATCTGCACAGAATACATTGCTGTCTATGGAGGTGGCAATGTCCGCATGGTCCTAAAGATGACTAATTCAGTTGGCAGCAGCTGCCACCGGATTGCCTAGTCTGAACATAGCCATACTGCATAAAACAACCTACTTGATAGATTTTAATATCACACATACTGGTTATTGTTAGCGACCAAAAATATCTGTGCCATCAAATGGCATGCATCACACACCCATTTTGGGTCTGACTTTTGTAAAGCTTGTAAAAAACACATGGAGGTAGTTTCAGTATTTACACCAGAAAATTGACATCATAAAAAAATAAAAAAAATAAAAATAAATTTGGTCCAAATCCACAGGGAAAGTAACAAACTACTGACCAAATTGAGGCATTTGCAAAAAATTGGCGGACAGAAAACTGACATGCAAGCCTTGATAAATCCTCCCTATATGTTGTGATTCACATGTTTGTACTGTTTTTTTTTTGCAATCTTTACAACATGGTTTTTAACCCCTTTAGGATGCAGCTCATTTTCACCTTAGGGACGCAGCCCTTTTTTGCAAATCTGACCACTGTCACTTTATCTATTAATAACTCTGGGATGCTTTTACCTTTCCATCTGATTCCGAGAATGTTTTTTCGTGACATATTCTACTGACACCCTAACAAACCCGATCACCCTAATTTCCGGTGATCGACGATATGGGTGCCACCGAAATTCCCACAGGAGTACCTGTACGCCCCAGGTCCTTAACCCCTTAAGGACTCATGACGTACCGGTACGTCATGAGTCCGCTCCCGATCTATAACGAGGGGGCACAGCCTCTAACAACGGCCGGGACCCGTGGCTAATAGCGCGCAGCATTGATCGCGCTGCCGCGCGCTATTAACCCTTTAGACGCGGCGTTCAAAGTTGAACGCTGTGTCTAAAGTGAAAGTATGCCGGTTAGCTCAGGGAGCTGTTCGGGATAGCCACGGCGAAATCGCGGCATCCCGAACAGCTTACAGGACAGCCGGAGGACAGCCGGAGCCTGCCTCCTCGCTGTCCGATCGCCGAATGACTGCTCAGTGCCTGAGATCCAGGCATGAGCAGTCAAGCGGCAGAATCATCGATCACTGGTTTCCTATGAGAAACCACTGATCAATGTAATAGATCAGTGTGTGCAGTGTTATAGCTCCCTATGGGAGCTATAACACTGCAAAAAAAGGAAAAAAAGTGAATAAAGATCATTTAACCCCTTCCTTATTAAAAGTTTGAATCACCCCCCTTTTCCCATAAAAAAAAAAAACAGTGTAAATAAAAATAAAAAAACATATGTGGTATTGCCGCGTGCGGAAATGTCCAAATTATAAAAAATATCTAGTTAATTAAACCGCACGGTCAATGGCGTGCACGCAAAAAAATTCCAAAGTCCAAAATAGTGCAATAAGTCCTATCAATGCAAAAAATGGTAGCGCTAAAAACTTCAGATCACGGCGCAAAAAATTAGCCCTCATACCGCCCCATACGCAGAAAAATAAAAAAGTTATAGGGGTCAGAAGATGACAATTTTAAATGTATACATTTTCCTGCATGTAGTTATGATTTTTTTCAGAAGTACGACAAAATCAAACCTATTTAAGTAGGGTATCATTTTAATCGTATGGACCTACAGAATAAAGATAAGGTGTCATTTTTACCGAAAAATGTACTGCGTAGAAACAGAAGCTCCCAAAAGTTACAAAATGGCATTTTTTTTCAATTTTGTCTCACAATGATTTTTTTTTTCTGTTTCGCCGTAGATTTTTGGGTAAAATGACTGATGTCATTACAAAGTAGAATTGAGAATTGGTGGTACAAACAATAAGCCATCATATGGATTTTTAGGTGCAAAATTGAAAGGGTTATGATTTTTTAAAGGTAAGGAGGAAAAAACGAAAGTGCAAAACCGGAAAAAACCCTGGTCCTTAAAGGGGTACTCTGCCCCTAGACATCTTATCCCCTATCCAAAGGATAGGGGATAAGATGTCAGATCGCCGTGGTGCCGCTGCTGGGGATCCCCGCTGCGGTACTGCGCTATCATTACAGCACAGAGCGAGTTCGCTCTGCACGTAATGACGTGCAATACAGGGGTCGGAGCATCGTTACGTCACGGCTCCGCCCCTCGTGACATCACAGCCCGCCCCTTTCAATACAAGTCTATGGGAGGGGGCGCGACGGTCGTCACGCCCCCTGCCATAGACTTGCATTAAGGGGACGGGCCGTGATGTCATGAGGGGCGGAGCCATGACATCACGCGGCTCCGTCCCCTGTATCGCCCGTCATTACGCACAGAGTGAACTCGCTCTGTGCTGTAATGGTAGCGCAGTGCCGCAGCGGGGATCCCGGGGCTCCCCAGCAGCGGGACCGCGGTGATCTGACATCTTATCCCCTATCCTTTGGATAGGGGATAAGATGTCTAGGAGCGGAATACCCCTTTAAGGGGTTAAACAAAAACCCCGCCCCTGTCAAATGGGGTTGAGTAAGGGTTAAATTACCTATCCTATGTTTGTTGTTGACATATAAGTAACATGTGTGCCAAGTTTAATATTAATATCTTTAGCCGTTTGGACGTGATGCTGGAAAATACACATACACACATACATACATACACACACACACACACACATTGGCCCTCATTTACTATTGCAAACCCGACATGCTTTGTCGGGTTGGGCGCCAGATTCTGTTGCATTGCGCCAAAAATTCTGTCTGTGCCAGAATTTGCGCCAGAATTTAAAAAACCCGACTAACTCCACTTTGCAAAGAAAACCCAAAAAGGGGCGTGGCCGCCGAGGAAAGGGAGCGTGGTCTCCGGAAAGGGTCGTATTCCCGACATTTTCAGAAAAACCCAACATATTTGCTAAGGTTTCCACATAAAATGTGGTGGATTTCAGCTGAGGAAAACCAGACAGATCAGAGCATGTGTAAAAAAAGCAAAGTGTAGGGAAAGTGGAAAATGTAGGGAAACCTTAGTAAATACTGTGGAAAATAAGTTGTAGGGAATTAAAAACCACAAAGAAACCTACACTCCACTCTTAGTAAATGAGGGCCATAGTGATTTTAAATTATATTAGGGTTCATTTATATTTTTTAAAACATGTTTTAAAACATTTTTGCCCCCCCCCCCCCCAGGGGTCTATTATAAGCCATCGGTAGATGGCTTATGTAGATCAATATAATGCTATTGCATTACATTGTTCCATGTAATTGGTACTTGATTGCCTAAGGCAGGCTTCAACAATGGCTGATCCATGGAAGCCCAAGGGACAGGTAAGGCCCTGGGATTCCCCAGCAACTCATTGGCACCCCGTGATTACAGCGCAGGGAAGCCAATGGAACGCCTAGACACCAGGGATGACCAGCATTTAATGTTTAAATGCCGTTATCGCTATTGATCACTGCATTTAACCATTTAACTGATGGCCATCGGAGCGATCTTGAAGTTAATGGGACTCTGTTCCGTCCAGAATCTGTGTGTTGCGCCAAAGAAAGTCAGCATAAATTCAGCACAAATTCCATTTAAAATTCGTGGAATCTGCAAAACTGCAAGAAATCTGCTGCCAGCTTGGCAGAACGGAATCTGAGTGGAAGCACGGGTATGGATGTGAACATGGCCACTGAGGGAATTTTTTTGGAATTCCTCTGTGGATCCGCGATTTTCCAGCTCCAGCAGAAATGATCGGGAATCAGTGCTTACATTCTCGGCAATTTTCCGCAGACCTTATCGCTGTCCGATTAACAAACAGAACATCTCTGGCATATTCCACCGGAAGACTGAAGATGTTCAATTTTCCGACGGAACCCAAATCCTTGTCGGAAATTTTAACGCGTCAACTGATAGCCGCAAAACCCAATGAAATCTATGGGTGCTGCAATGTGCTCATGCAATATTTCTAGTGTGATCATGCCTTAGGGTCTATTCACATGGCGGAATTCCACCTGAAATGAAAGGCCAATACACTTCTATGGGATTCCGCACTCCCGTTGACACTTTGGACCTACCGACTTACAATGGCCCCGACATATGATCATTTCAACATACGATGGCCTCTCAGAGGCCATCGCATGTTGAAGCATAAACGGCTATCCGGCAGCGCAGACTGCCCCGTGTGGTCCACTGACGATCACTTACCTGTCCTTGGGGCTCTGGCGGGTCCTCTTGGGGATCCCTGCATCGTCGACGCTCTCCATCGTCGTCATCACGTCGCTGCGCACGCCGTCCCGTCATCCAATAGGAGCGGCGTGCGTAGCAACGTGATGGCGGCGACAGAGAGCAAGGATGCCGGGGAAGCAGAGGCCTTGCCAGAGCGTCGGGGACACCCCAGGGACGCGGCGACAGCGATGGACGGCGACATCCAGGGCAGCGGTGACGAGCGGTGACGGTCGGGAGCGGCGGGGACACATGAGTATAACCTCCAATACCAGTGGTCTTCAACCTGCGGACCTCCAGATGTTGCAAAACTACAACTCCCAGCATGCCGTTGGCAGTCCGGGCATGCTGGGTGTTGTAGTTTTGCAACATCTGGAGGTCCGCAGGCTGTAGACCACTGTCCTATACTTTACATTGCACGGATCCCTCAACATACGATGGTTTCAACAAACGATGGTCCATTTGGAACGGATTATCATCGTATGTTGAGGGACCACTGTATTGGCCTTTCATTTCAGGCGGAGAATAGACCTGGTAGAAATGTATGTGTTTGTTGCTGTAACAACTAGTGATGAGCGGCATTGCCCATATTCAAATTTGCGATATTTTGCGAATATATAGACGATATATTCGCGATTTTCGCATATGTGAATATTCGCATATTCGAGGAAGAAAACAGTGAGGGGTGGGCAACTTTACTATTGATTGCTAGGGATGTTCTGACAAGTGCATCATTCTAATTGGCCCACAAGTGAAAAGAAGGAAAATGCGAATATTCACATATGCGTATATGCGCATATACAAATATTCACATATGCAGAAAAAAAAGCGAATATTCATAATTTCAAATATATAGCGAATATATTCGCAATAAAAATTCGAAATGTGAATATTCGTGCCCAACACTGACAACCCCACAAAACTGACATTTAGTGACAGAAATGTCTGCGCTACATCTCCTGAGTGTGAACATGCCCTTAGTCACGCTTTTAGTAAGAAAAGCTTAAGGAAGCTGTGGTTTATAGGGAAGCTCATTGTGTATGTTGTGTGGTATACTGGCATGGCGTTAGTTTACGTGTCTCATGGCGCCGTGCCCACGAGCATTCTCCTCACAGAAGCATTCGCAGTGAAGTGACTTGTCCTAGAGAAGCGCTGCTCTGTAGACTCCGAGAGGCGCCATTCCAGTGTGAGCCGCTCCACACCACATGTTCCGCCAGCTTTCCCTCCTCTCCCAGCTGACTAACAGCTCTTGTTTACTGGTTGGATATTGGTTGGAAAGGGGGGGGAGAGACTTTGCAAGAACTAGTAATACATGTCTAGGTTTTGAGACAATTTTCAGGGCTCGGGCGCATTTTTCTCGCTTTTGGCTGATTGTGGGTCGAGGCGCACAGTGTGAACGGCTAGCAGCGGCCGGCTCGTCAGGACCTCGCGGTTTTGTCGCCGTCTCCTCCGGGCTGGAGACATATTAGGTGACCGTGTCTTGGAGGATCATGCACTGGGCCCCAGAGAAGAATTCACACATGCCTCTGGCAGCGCTGCCCCGCATTGTGGCTGTTGTGAGGCTTTCTGCTTAGGAATAAAGAAAAGCTGCATTTACGTTTCCTGCTCCAGGAAGTTCTTTTTTTCCCAGCCATATTCTGGATCTTTTTATGGATTTTTGAAGAAAATTATATTTTCCTGTCTCCTCCGGGAAGGAAATAACAAAAAAGAAATAAACCGTGTGAGAGGAAACGATCGTTTATAAGCGGAGATCTGGAGACGATCTGGGGCTGCACGTAAACATCTGCTCATTCCTGAAGAAGCCTGATCGGGGGAATCTTGGTGGGCACCATCTGCCCTCTGCTAGCTGCTTCTGTCCCCGGCCCATCATGCTGGCACAGTATGTCAGCTGGAAGAACCACATTATAAAATAGGGCAGAGCTGGGAACCATCGAGTCGGGCTGTCTAGTAATTGTCGGGAGACAAGACAGGAGTGTGCTGGGAGCCGCCGGGACGAGGCTTGGCATGGGACAGGATGTGATTGGGGGTGTGGGGCACCCCAATAATAACCCCGTACGTAGACCCAGCTGGTCCGCTCTCCTGGCAGTGCTCACTGTCATTCTCGTTCTGTGCGGTCAAAGCAATGGAAAAAGTGAGTACGATGTGATCTGTCATGTGGCGGTGTGTGTGCTATCTGTGTGATGTAATAAGGATCGCGATTGACAGCAGTGTAAGTGTATGATCAGGACTATATGATGGCGGAGTTTATAGAACGGACGGCGATTGCATAAATCTCCTGCTGTTTACGAAACATGGGCGGATGTGTGTATGCGTGGTGACTAAACCCGGCAACATAACGTACTGGAGCGCCTCTGCTCGGACAGTCCCCGCACATGAGCCGCGGTCTGAGCAGGGGGAAGAAGGCCGTCTCCCCCTGGCGCGGTCAAAATCGAGGCTGCGTGCTTAGCGCCTACTGCTAGGCCGCGGCTGGTTTCGGTCGAGATGGTAAACAGCGGGGGAGGGGCCGGGGCCTTCTGTGGGGACGCCGCCTCTCCAAACCCCGATAGGCGCTGCACATCTCCCATAGGTGCTGCCCTATTCCGCGCTACACATCTCCCATAGGTGCTGCCCTGTTACACGCTGGATATCTCCCATAGGCGCTGCCCTGTTATACGCTATACTTCTCCCATAGGTGCTGCCCTATTCCACGCTACACATCTCCCATAGGTGCTGCCCTGTTATACGCTACACATCTCCCATAGGTGCTGCCCTGTTATACGCTACACATCTCCCATAGGTGCTGCCCTGTTATACGCTATACATCTCCCATAGGTGCTGCCCTGTTCCACGCTATACATCTCCCATAGGCGCTTCCCTGATCCACGCTACACATCTCCCATAGGTGCTGCCCTGTTATACGCTATACTTCTCCCATAGGTGCTGCCCTGTTCCATGCTATACATCTTCCATAGGCGCTGCCCTGTTACACGCTGGATATCTTCCATAGACACTGCCCTGTTACACGCTGGATATCTTCCATAGGCGCTGCCCTGTTACACGCTGGATATCTTCCATAGACACTGCCCTGTTACACGCTGGATATCTTCCATAGACGCTGCACTGTTACACACTGGATATCTTCCATAGGCGCTGCACTGTTACACGCTGGATATCTTCCATAGACACTGCACTGTTACACACTGAATATCTTCCATAGACACTGCACTGTTACACGCTGGATATCTTCCATAGACACTGCACTGTTACACGCTGGATATCTTCCATAGGCACTGCACTGTTACACACTGAATATCTTCCATAGACACTGCACTGTTACACGCTGGATATCTTCCATAGACACTGCACTGTTACACGCTGGATATCTTCCATAGACGCTGCACTGTTACACACTGGATATCTCCCATAGGCGCTGCACTGTTACACACTGGATATCTTCCATAGGCACTGCACTGTTACACGCTGGATATCTTCCATAGGCACTGCACTGTTACACACTGGATATCTTCCATAGACGCCGCACTGTTACACACTGGATATCTCCCATAGGTGCTGCACTGTTAAATGCTGGGTATCTCCTAGAGGTACCTCACTGGCTCATGCTGGATATCTCCCATCCCTGATAGGTGCCGCACTGGCACAGACTATATATCCCCGATAGGTGCCGCACTGGCACAGACTACATATCCCCGATAGGTGCCGCACTGGCACAGACTACATGTCCCCGATAGGTTCCCTACTGGCACAGACTACATGTCCCCGATAGGTTCCCTACTGGCACAGACTACATGTCCCCGATAGGTTCCCTACTGGCACAGACTACATGTCCCCGATAGGTTCCCTACTGGCACAGACTACATGTCCCCGATTGGTTCCCTACTGGCACAGACTACATGTCCCCGACAGTAACCCTACTGGCACAACTACATGTCCCCGACAGTAACCCTACTGGCACAACTACATGTCCCCGACAGTAACCCTACTGGCACAGACTACATGTCCCCGACAGTAACCCTACTGGCGCAGACTACATGTCCCCGACAGTAACCCTACTGGCACAACTACATGTCCCCGACAGTAACCCTACTGGCACAACTACATGTCCCCGACAGTAACCCTACTGGCACAACTACATGTCCCCGACAGTAACCCTACTGGCACAACTACATGTCCCCGACAGTAACCCTACTGGCACAGACTACATGTCCCCGACAGTAACCCTACTGGCACAACTACATGTCCCCGACAGTAACCCTACTGGCACAACTACATGTCCCCGACAGTAACCCTACTGGCACAACTACATGTCCCCAGCTGGCTGTTTCTTTAACTATTATGCTGGGATATGACTGATGGGCATAAATAATAATGGCTTCACCTCAGGAATAAGCTGCTGTCACTCATACATCATCTGTGGAGTGGTTAGGTTAGATAATTTCCAGAAATTTTAAAGCCATGGAGAAAAAAAAAAAACTATGGAAATTTGTTGGGGAAAAAAAAAAAATGAATAGCTTACAAACTAAAAATCATTTCAATGCTGGATATTTTTACTGAGAGAAGAAGATAAAACCCAAACCATTCACTAGGCAGCCAGATTCAGAAAATAGTTGAACATTATCTGTGCTGAGGATAACAACCAATCGGATTGCTTGTAGCTGTCTTTCATGAAGGTTTAAATGTTATGTGGTTTGAATACCAAGGTACAGGCAGATTATTATAAATGAACAATTTTCATACTCGGTAATTTTTTTATTTTTTTTTTTGGGGGGGGGGGGGGGAACAACAAAAAAAATGGCTTTGGGGAAAAAAAAACATTTATCACTATTGGCTGGTTTCCCATTGACATCAATGGAACACTTTATAACAAAATCTGCCATTTTTACTAATAAAACCTAATTTCACAGGCGTTTTACAGCTACAAAACTGTCCAATATTACTGTGTGCGAACATGGTCGTATGTTATAGTTCTACTTTCTGCCAGCAGGTATGGAGATACTGTTTAAGCATAGACAATCTGTCGGGTTCTGCTATGAGCAGACACACAGGGCCACCCGGCGCACATTCTGCCAGTGCCCGTTATTTGCAGAATGTCTGCTTGTGTTTTCCGGGCGGACTTCCAGCTAAAAAACAAAACATTTTATTTATGAACGGTTTGTAACATCTAGTTCTGATCTTGTCAACAGAAATAAGGAAGACAGTACAGGACCATATAGAGCAGTGTTCTCCAACCTGCGGACCCCCAGATGTGGCAAAACTACAACTCCCAGCATGCCCGGACAGCCGTTGGCTGTCCGGGCATGCTGGGAGTTGTAGTTTTGCAACATCTGGAGGTCCGCAGGTTGGAGAACACTGATATAGAGAAAAGAAAAAGCTGACTTCTCATTTGGTCATCTGTGCACATATATTATGGCAGATCCGTGACATACAGTAATACATGGATGCAGTTTAATGTGTTTTTGTTTTTCTATATATTTGGGGTTTAGCCCACACTGGCTCTTGTATGGATCAGATCATGAGCTGGAAATTGCCAAAGGTTTGTTTTGGGAAAGTTGTGGGTGCTTTATCCAAATGGAATTGAGACCCCAGCTAGTTATAAGTAAGGGGCTGCCCCTTTTGGCTTCTGTTACCTATTGTAAGCTTCAAGTCAATCTCAGTGTAGAGTTGTATGATTCCTCCAATGACTTTTACAGCTGCAAACATGACACATTATTTTATTTGTACTCCAGTTATTGCAATGTGTTAAATACAGAGACCGACAAAGTATTGAAAGCTTTCAGATCCAGATGAAACTATGCCAAAGCTTTTTAGGCTTTTTTGTGCCAGCAGTTAAAGGGCTAGTCCAGTGGTGAAAATCGTTTCCCCTATCCTAAGGATAGGGGATAAGTTTGAGATCACGGGGGGTCTGACCGCTGGGGCCCCCTGCGATCTCTCTGTACGGGGGCCAGGCTCTCCGGCCAGATAGCGGGAGTCGACCTCCACACGAAGCGGCGGCTGACACGCCCCCTCAATACATCTCTATGGCAGAGCCAGAGATTGCCGAAGGCAGCGCTTCGGCTCTGCCATAGTTGTATTGAGGGGGCGTGTCGGCCGCCGCTTCGTGCGGAGGTCGACACGCCCCCTTCCCGCGGGCTGTCGGGGCTTCGTACAGGAGATCGCAGGGGGCCCCAGCGGTCGGACCCCCGCGATCTCAAACTTACCCCCTATCCTTAGGATAGGGGATAAGTTGTTCACCACTGGGTTCACCACTGGACTACTCCTTTTTAGGCTTTCAGAGCCACCAGAATAAAACATTTGAAAAAAAAGGCCCTAGCAGCAACTTTTTTGATATTTTTAATCAACTGGTGCCAGAAAGTTAAACAGATTTGTAAATTACTTCTATTAAAAAAAATCTTAATCCTTCCAGTACTTATTAGCTGCTGAATACAACAGAGGAAATTCTTTTCTTTTTGGAACACAGAGCTGTCTGCTGACATCATGACCACAGTGCTCTCTGCTGACACCTCTGTCCATTTTAAGAACTGTCCAGAGTAGGAGAAAATCCCCATAGAAAACATATGCTGCTCTGGACAGTTCCTAAAATGGACAGCGATGTCAGCAGAGAGCACTGTGCTTGTGATGTCAGCAGAGAGCTCTGTGTTCCAAAAAGAAAATAATTTTGTCTGTAGTATTCAGCAGCTAATAAGTACCTGAAGGATAAAAAATTTTTTAATATAAGTAATTTACAAGTCTGTTTAACTTTCTGGCACCAGTTGATAAAAAAAAAGTTTTCCACCGGAGTACCCCTTTAACAACTGTGACTGGTCTGAAGCTTTGTGTATGGCCTGTATAAGGGTATATACACATGGGCAAAAACCTGGCCCGTGTGCTCTGTCTTTCTCCCAGAGCCTCTATAGGGCAGCAGGGTTCTGTCATGAAGCTTCCACTCATTTTAATGGGGGGCTTCAAACAGAGACCACACAGGAAAAAGTGTACAGCACGGTTATTGTATTGGAAATTGGCTTGGTTTCTGTGTTTAAAAACCACTCTTTTTTGTCTGTGTGAACACAGGCTAATAAAGTACATGGGCATTAAAGTCGCACAAGAAAACAGTGCCAACAGCCGTGTACAAACAACGAAAATAGCAGATAGAGATGATTTCCCAACATGTTGATAAATGATTTCAACACGGTGTCATATGAGCCCAATGTTGTTGTGGCAATCACTTCTTCACTGCCTTAAACTGTAATGTAGCTTGCGTAAGTCTGCACTGTAGAGTCTGTTAGTAAAAGCAGAAACTTAAAGGGGAACTCTGGTGGAAACAAGTAGAAAACAAATGTGTGCAAATCAACTAATGCCTGAAAGTTAAACGGATTTGTAAATTAATTCTATTAACATTTTTTTGCTCCTTCCGGTACTTATTAGCTGCTGTATAAAACAGAGAATTTTGTGAATTTCTTTTGTCTGACCACAGTGCTCTCTGCTAACTCCTCTGTCCGTGTCAGGAACTGTCCAGATTAGAATCCTATGCCCATAGAAAACCTCTCCTGCTCTGGACAGTCCCTGACACGGACAGAGGTGTCAGTAGAGAGCACTGTTGTAAGGCTGGAAAGAACTTCACACATTTCTCTGTAGTTGTATCTGCAGCTGATAAGTACCAGAAGGGTTAAGATTTTTTAAATAGAAGTGATTTACAAATCTGTTTAACTTTCTTGCACCAGTTGATTTTAAGACATTTTTTTTTTCCCACCGGAGTTCCCCTTTAAAGGGGTTGGCTGCTTTGTGTCTAACCTATACAAGTGTGCAGGTGGAGGATTGTGAGCAGTGTCTAGTGAGGTGGAACCCAGTGGTTGAACCTTCCACCTGATGATTTTTTTTTTTTTGTGATCAGGTGCAAAAAGCAATGGCCCTCATTTACTAAGAGTGTTGTGTAGGTTTCTTTGTGGATTTTAATTCCCTACAATTAATTTTCCACGGTATTTACTAAGGTTTCCCTACAGTTTCCACTTTCCCTACACTTTGCTTTTTTTAAACCTGCTCTGATCTATAGGGTTTTCCTCAGCTCAAATCCACCACATTTTATGTGGAAACCTTAGTAAATATGTTGGGTTTTTGTCAGGGAACACGCCCCTTTTCGGAGACCACGCCCCCTTTTCCCGGCGGCCACGCCTCTTCGGGTTTTCTTAGCAAAATGGAGAGTTAGTTGTTTTTTTTTTTTTTTTTTCCAATTCTGGTGCAAAACCTGTCGCAGACAGAATTTCTGGCGCAATGCGACAGAGTCTGGCGCACAAGCCGACAAAACATGCCGGGTTTGCAATAGTAAATGAGAGCCAATGTGTTCTTATATTCAGTACTGCAGCAGAAAATCTACAGAAAGGCTAAGTGATTGCTTGTTTCATGTGCTTTAAATGATTTTGTAGATCAATTCCATTGAAAGATACAGAGAACATTTTCTGTCTTTTTGCCAGTGTTGTTATTGAGAACAGTTTTATGTTTTGTATTGGCATATGCTTTATTAATCTTAAGTATGTATTCTAATACTTCTTACCCCGCACCTTTATATTCATATTTATTTTGGTCCGCTTTACCGCTAGATCCGGCTAAATACCTTGATGTTTTCAGTTGCAGACAGCGCTGTTGGTATTTACCTGGCGCTGCCTAGCAACGAGCGAGTCGCTGAGATATGCGTCACCGGAGGTGAGACGTCACCACCGGAAGTGACGCACGGCGGCCTGTGATGCGTGCGCGGCTTCCTTTCAGACACTCATAAGTATAGCGTGGGTGTCCGCGGCAAGTTAGCCAGGACACCGATCGGCTGAGTGCGCTGCCCACCATTGTTGGAGTGCACCTGGGGATAACGCCACTGCGGCAACCCGTGGTAACCGTGAGTAGCCATCTGCTGGCATTTTCTGCCAGTAGACTACCAATACTATTAGCACCAGTATTGCCTGAACTGGATAGGTGCTTACTTGTAGGTACACTCATGGTATTGCTTAAACTGTAAATACTTTTGTAATTTCTATTTGGTGATAGCCCTTACTTTGATAATTTTTGATATTATTGTAACTGTATATTGGGAATATTGATTCTATGTAAGTTGCCTGGTTAACCCCTGAGGAACCCACCGATGTGGTAGAAACACGTCGGATATACCAGAGCAAGGGCATGTATTATATTGCCAGGGATTTATAGGGCGCAGTCCAAGGGATATATCGGGGCAGGGGTCGCTCTTTTTAGGGCGAGTGCCCCGACAGTCCCTGTGGGAGCAGGGGTAGTCTACACTACATCTCCCCGATAGGGTGTTTAAGGGTGATATATGCACTATGTGCACCACTGCTCTCCTCACTATCCCCCATATAGACACACCTCCATCTAGTGTGGTCTATACATTTTAGATCTGATGTCAACCCAAACTACTGGCTTTTGTTGTGGGGCCTGTGCTAATGATTGGTTTTAGACGCGTCTGATTAAAAGTTACATTTTAAAGTGTGTACCCCTCTGTGAATTAGTGTACTTTCTGGTACTTTTGGTATTCCTCTAAGTGGATTTAACTGTAAATTACTTAAGTATGTATGCGGCCAAAATGTTTTTGAGGGTGATGACCTGAGAAATGTTATAAGGACTGATCAATCTTTCATACTTAAAGGAGTACTCCGGCGCGCACTTTTTTCCTTTTATCCCGTCCGGGCTGCAAAATAAAAGAAAACATACTTTCTCTTACCTGCCAACGAGCCCCCGGAGCTTCGGTACACTCCGGTACAGGTGTTTGGTCCCCGGGCTGTATTCTTCTTACTTCCTGTTAGCCCGGCACGTCACACGGAGCTTCAGTCTATCACCAGCCGAGGCGGGACATCGCTGCGGCCGGTGATAGCCCGGCTCGTCACACGGAGCTTCAGCCTATCACCGGCTGCAGCGATGTCCCGCCTCGGCTGGTGATAGGCTGAAGCTCCGTGTGACGTGCCGGGCTAACAGGAAGTAAGAAGAATACAGCCCGGGGACCGAACACCTGTACCGGAGTGTACCGGAGCTCCGGGGGCTCGTTGGCAGGTAAGAGAAAGTGTGTTTTCTTTTATTTGGAGCCCGAACGGGATAAAAGGAAAAAAGTGCGCGCCGGACTACTCCTTTAAGCTATTTTCACACTACGGAATGTCCGCACAGAAAATTTCTGTGCAGACCATTCCGCAAACTGGCTGCCAGCATAAATATGCTGGCATTAGAACCACACAGGAATGCACCCTTTCATAGACTGTTATGCATTCTGTGCGGAGTCCGCAGAAAGAATGAGTGTTCATTCTTTCCACGGACCCGGAAAAAAGCAGCGTTTCTGTGCCGGAACATCTGGCACGGAAATTCCACCATGTATATAACGTGTCAGAATCCAGTAGAATTCAATAGAACTCTGCGGCAGCGGAATCTCTGTGCCGAATTCAGTCTTAGAAATTCGGACATATTCACACGATGAGAAATGTGCGAAATGTCTGCCTGTGATCTTTTTTATGTTCCAACGGGCACGAAGACTGTTCGGAAATGAGACGTCTGATTGACGGCAGTGCATTTCCGAGCGGAATCTGCAGAAAGAATAGACGTGTGTTCTTTTTGCGGATGCCAGAATTGGGGTTTCTGACATGGAAATTCCACCACCTGCACAGTGCAGCAGAATTCTATTAAAATCAATGGGACTCTGAGTGGAATATTCCACTTGTAAATTCTACAGTGTGGACATGGCCTTACAATGGATATAGTCCCTGCTTCTATTTAGAGTTTTTTGTTTTTTTTGTTTCATTTTACTTTTCCAGGATGGAAAATTTGTCCTCCATACTGCTGGCAGTAAAAAAAAAAAATGAGGTACATACCTTCCTTCGCTCCCCGGGGCCTCCGGTAACCCACTCCGGTCTCCGCCACAATCCTCTTCCTGGTTGCCGGTGCTCGGCGAGTCATACTGCACACAGCCAATCACCGGTCGCATCATCAAACATATCAAACATCAAAAACATATTACAGTTAAAAAGGAAATGCATAAACACTATGGCCCAGATTTATCCAACTGTGTGAGAGAAAAAAATGGAACGATTTTTCCTCAGCGACCAATCACAGCTCAACTTTCACTTTACCACAGCTTGTTAGCTGAGCTGTGATTGGTTGCTGTGGGAAAATAACTCCATTTTTTTCTCTAGCACAGTTTGATAAATCTGGGCCAATGTGAACTGAGCCAAGCAAATAATATAGCTATATCAGGTCAAATGGGTTTAAAGAAAACCCTTTAAACTGGTACAAAACTTTTTTTATTGTACATATATATTAATTTAAGCATCCATAATATTTCTCCTGGACACGCATACCAGGAGCACATTCAGTTGCTAGTAGCTCAGTTCCTAATATAAGGGTAGGGCTGCTACATGTGACATTTGAAGCATCACTGTCACCTGACTGTTGCTGTCATCTACTCTGGTAACCTATGGCTGGGCTATATGTTGGCTTTTGGTACAATCCTAGACAGTCTTTTGACTAGGAATACAGTTTATTATGAGCACATAGAGAAACTCTTAAAGGGGTACTCCAGTGGAATTTTTTTCTTAAATCAACTGGTGTCAGAAAGTTAAACAGATTTGTAAATTACTTCTATTTAAAAATCTTAACCCTTCCAGTACTTAGCTGCTGGATGCTCCAGAGGAAGTTCTTTTCTTTTTGAATTTCCTTTCTGTCTGACCACAGTGCTCTCTGCTGACACCTCTGTCCATTTTATGAAGTGTCTAGAGTAGGAGCAAATCCCCATAGTAAACCTCTCCTCCGGACAGTTCCTGACAGGGACAGAGGTGTCAGCAGAGAGCACTGTGGTCAGACAGAAAAGAACTGCACAACTTCCTCTGTAGTATTCAGCAGCTGGTAAGTACTGGAAGGATTAAGATTTTTTAATAGAAATAATTTACAAATCTATTTAAAGGGTAGCTCCCACCATCCTATTTTTTTTTTCTGTCCCTGCCTATTGCCAATCTATCCCTAACCCCCTCCCTGCTTTTAATTTTAATTTTTACTATATTAAAAATAACTTTTTCTGCCTGGTAGTGTGCTCACTACCAGGCAGACTTCCCCAGCAGGCACCACGTCACTGATGCCTGCTGGGGGGGGGGACTTCCGCCCTTAGTTTATGTACACAGGGTGCCTCCAGCTGTTTCACCACCACAACTCCCAGCTTGCCCTTACATCTATTGGCTGTCAGGGCATGCTGGGAGTTGTAGTAGTGAAACAGCTGGAGGCACCTCTAGCCTGTTCCCTCCGTCAAACCCCCGCCCTGCCATACCCCGTTCCCTCCATCACAAACCCTGTTCCCTCCGTTATACTTACCGGCAGCGGGCGTGCAGGGACAGCAGCGGCGGCGATGTGCGGGAGGAGTGGCCTCACAGCCAGTGGCCGGGGAGCCAATGCGCTCGCTCCCGCCTGTCTGATTGACAGGCAGGGAGCGAGAGCAGCCTAAATGATAAAGGACTGATTGCCAGGCCAAAATCAGTCCTTTTTCAGGCGTGACGTCACGCCAGGCTGCAGCCGGCCACTAGGAGGGTGACCCCTAATGGCCGGTTTTCAAATGTAAATTACACCCTTATAATAAAAAAAAAAAAAATAATGAAACTATATTAGAAATATGTTGTGGTACATATGTACTACAACATATCAAAAAAAAAAAAAAGTTGGTGACAGTGCCCATTTAACTTTCTGGGGCCAATTGATATGATTCCTTGTGACCCCGATCACTAGTAGGGTTAAGTTCACTTCTCAGAACAATTGTGCCCTGCTTATTTATATGTGCTGAGTGGAGTGGCCCATTTCATATTAACCACATAGATGGGATACATAAAACAAAAGAAACTGATGTAACTGCATTGAATGTGGGCATATACCACTATAAGCATATGTGCCTTTCTCTATAATGGAAACAAATGTTTATATTGTCTGTCGATTCAAGCAATGAATTTTAAATGTTACACAACCTATAACCAATTTTATTAGTGACAAAATGAATTCAGTTAGATTATGTAAGGGAAAAAAAGCTCTGGAACTAATGTATTTTTCCTGTTTAAACTATTAGGGTTAATGTGTTTAACTGGTTAACGACCAAGGACATGTATACATGTCCTAGTGCCGTTAACTGGGTATGGTGCGGGCTCCCGACATGAGCCTGCGCCATACCGGCTGGCCCTCCGGCTGATTCCTGTAGCTGAGGGTCGGCGTCAATAGCCAGTATGCGGCGATCACTGCGGGCGACTCGCCGCTGTCAAAGCTGACAGCGGCATCTAAAGGAACCTGTAAACACTCCCTGGTGGTCTAGTGGGGTGGATGGCCACCCCCTGCAGTGATCCACTGCTGAGGTAGCCGGAGGTTATACCTCTGTTCCTATCCTTGTCCCGGTTCTCGCATTGATAAAGCCTTTATCAATAAAGTGCAGAGCACATAGATCAATGTGGTTCTATGGAACCATATTGATATGTGTGAGGAATCTAATGATTCTTCCTAAAAGTCCCCTAAGGGGACTAATAAAGTGTTAAAAATAAATAAATAAAATAAAATAAAAATACACAATAACCCTTCCTTATTAAAAGTTTAAAAAAAACTTTTCCCACATTCCATATAAAAACATAATAAAAATGAACATATGTGGTATTGCCGCATGCATAAATGTCTGAACTATAAAAATATAATGTTAATTAAACTGCACGGTCAATGGCGTATATGTAAAAAAATACCAAAGTCAAAAATTGCATATTTTTGGTAACTTTGTGTACTCTAAAAACCAATCAAAAAGTCCCATCAAAACAAAAATGGTACCGATAGGGGTCAGAAGATGATATTTTTAACCTACAAATTTTCGTGCATAAAGTTATAATTTTTTACAGAAGTAAAACAAAATCAAACCTATATAAGTAGGGTATCATTTTAATCGTATGGACCTACAGAATAAAGATAAGGTGTAATTTTTACAAAAAAGTGCACTGCGTAGAAAAAAGAACCCCAAAAAGTAACAAAATGCGTTTTTTTTTTTTTTTTTTCCAATTTAGCCCCACAAATATTTTTTTTTTCTTGTTGATGTCATTACAAAGTAAAATTTGGTGGCACAAAAACAAACCATATGAGTTTGTAGATGGAAAATTGAAAGTTGAAATTAAGAAGGTGAGGAGGAAAAAATGTAAAGTGCAGAAATGAAAAAAACCTATGGTCCTTAACCCCTTAACGACCAAGGACGTAAATGTCCTGTACATGATCCCATGCTTCGGAGCAATGCTCGGGTCATGCACGGTAGGTCCCGGCTGCGGATAGTAGCCAGGGACCTGCCGGTAATGGCAGACATCCGTAATCGCGGATCAATTCGGATCACGGCATTTGCGGCAGTGGGGCTATATTTTATGCCGATCTGATCGCCCACGGCACGGCTGTGGGCATCAAACCAGCTAACATGGCGGATGGAGGACCCCTCACCTTCCTCCGCCGCCTTCCCTCCTTCTTATGCTCTGATCTGCCTTTTGGCAGATATGCATAGCCCTAGCACTGAACAGTATTGGCAATCAAGTAATTGCTATAAATAGTCCCCTATGGGGACATAAAAAGTGTAAAAAAATAAATAAAATAAATAAATAAACAAAAAATTAATACATTTTATAAACATATTTGGTTTCGCTGCGTGCGTAAATTTCAGAACTATTAAAATATAATGTTAATGATTCCGCACGGTGAATGTAAAAAAAAATAAAAAGAAATAAAAAAGTACACAAATGTGGTATCAATAAAAATTACAGATCACGGTGTCAAAAATGAGCCCCCATACCACCACTTATACGGAAAAATGAAAATGTTATAGGTTGTCAAAATAGAGTGGTTTTTAACGCACTAATTTGGTTAAAAAGTTTGTGATTTTTTTTTTTTTTTTTTAGCGCAATAGTAATAGAAAAGTATGTAATCATGGGTATAATTTTAATGGTATTGACCTACAGAATAAAGAAAACACGTCATTTTTACCGTAAATTGTACGGCATGAAAACGAAACCTTCCAAAATCTGCAAAATTGTGGTTTTCTTTTTAATTTCCCCACACAAATAGTATTTTTTTGGGTTGCGCCATACATTTTATGAGTGATGGCATTATGCAGCACAACTGGTTGCACAAAACAAGCCCTCATACTAGTCTGTGGATGAAAATATAAAAGAACTACGATTTTTTTTAGAAGGCGAGGAGGAAAAAACTAAAATGCAAAAATAAAATTGGCCTGGTCCTTAAGGGGTTAAAAACACAGAAAAACCATAACAATACTGCAGACTAGAGTCACTGCTGAGCATACACCGTTCAGTGTTTCCAGCACGTAGGAGATAGCTAGAGAATACATAATATGGACTGGGAATGTCATTCAAGCCTGGAGGTAGGCAGAATGCCTGACCATACAATGCCCACATTACTCCTCATAATGTGCTCACACCATTTTAAAAGTGATTTTTCAGATTTTGCTGCAAGTCATGTATTGCCAAATGGTGCTTGTTTAGGGGGCTGGAAAAAAACCCGGAGTTGTTCCCTTTAAAGAGCCTGTATAGTACAGATCTGCGCTGAAAGTTCTGCTGGGCGCTATGTTGACTTCACCAGTGGTCAGAAGCTAATCATTTAGCAACATACACATAACCATAATGGTTAAAGATTGCTTTCTGGACATACAGATTCATGTATGTGTGGGGGTTTGTGCTTTACCAATTCCGGATTCCATTAGAGAAAAGCAGGAAACCTTTCCGTTTGGGCAGCTTGGCACTGAATAACTTCGATATAGTTGAAATGATAGTACCATAGAATTAATGGAGCTGTACAGAAGACAATCTATTCCTGTTATGTTGTTGTTAAAGATACTTTATAACCATAGCAAGCTGTAATTTCTATAACAGTACACTATAGTCACTTGTTTTATGTTTGCTGAGTCACCATTGCCTCTATTTACTCCAATGTGGCACATCCTGCAGCCAATCTTCGGCCTAGGTGGCCTTGTGCCAACTATCACTGAGTAACCAGTGGTTGGATGCAGGAGGCCCCGGGGACATTATCACAAGGGGTGAATTGAGACAGGAGGGACTATCGGAGCATTGATAATGGCCTCTGCAAGCAGAAGATTGGTGAATATAGCGTATTTTGTTGTTTTATAACTAAAGCAGGTTGTCAAATATATAAAAAAAAAAACATCTCAGATGACCCCTTTTGTCTTGTTAGTTGTAAGGTGGAGTCTCTATACAGTAGACGGTTTTTTTTTTTTTAAGCTCAACCCACAGGTGCTCAATTGAAGTGCTTCTGGGGAATTTGGTGGCCAAGTTAACCTTGAACTCAGTCATGTTATCCAAACTATTCCTGAACAAATTCTGGCAGGGTCCATTATCCTGCTGAAAAAGGCCACTGCCATTACTACATCCTAGTGTCATTTATATCCCCGGAAAGCAACACTTAAACACCAGGCCACAGCATATTTAAAAGAAAATGTCATTCATAAGACCAGGCCACCTATTTCCATTGCTTAGACTTGCCTTTGACACTTCAACTTTAAAGGACAACTGTAGTGGAACACTTTTATATATGCCCGGGCCTAAAAAAAATAAACCAAATAAACGTATATATTAGGGATCGACCGATTATCGGTTTGGCTGATATTATCAGCCGATATTCACGATTTTGGGCGTTATTGGTATCGGCAATTACCTTGCCGATAATCCAATAATGCCACACACCGCCCGCACCGCGATAGCCCCCCCACGACCCACCGCATTGCACCGCGTCGCACCCCCCACCGCACTGCCCCGGCCCCGGGGTCCACGCTACTTCTGGCTCCTAATGCGTCCTGCGTTACGCTGTGCGCAATGACGAGTGACATCCTCAACGCGACGTCACCGTCAGTGCGCACAGGGACAGCTCAAGAGGACGCCACCGGAGCCAGATGTAAAGTGGACTCTGGGCCCCGGGAACATGTAATTATAAAATCGGGGATGGGGGAGGCAATGTAGCCGGCGCGGTGGGGGCGTGGTGCGGCGGTGGGAGGGGGGCGGTGGCGGTGATGGGACTCAGGAGGACCCCCGGACAGGCAGGGGGAGAGAAGCGGGTGGCTGCGGTGGCCTACGGCACAGCAAAAGCCGCTGCAGTTCATTGATTTAAAGCGCCCGCTTTAAATCAATGATCTGCAGCAGTGTCGCAGGGGGGGGGGGGGGGGGAAGGGATAAATAGCCGATAACTTATATCGGTATAAGTTATCGGCCCTAACCTCCACAGATTATCGGTATTGGCCCTAAAAAATCGATATTGGTCGATCCCTAGTATACATACCTTCCTACGAGCCCCCGTTGGTCCGGCACAGGCCTCACGGTCTGGCAGTGCTGACCTCATTCCACTTCCTGGGGACAGGGACACCGCAGAGCCGTCGGCGTATCACCGGCCGCAGCGATATCCTGCACCGGCCGGTGATAGGCTGAGCACACTGTCATGTATGGTGCTCTGGCCAGCTTCTTACATGCCGGACCAACGGGGGCACGTAGGAAGGTATGTACAAGTTTATTTTGTTTATTTTTGAGGCCCGGGCACGGGAATATATAAAAGTGTTCCACTACAGTTGTCCTTTAACCCCTTTTTTTTTGCACTTTTGTATTTTCCACCTTACCTTCTAAAAATCAGAACTCTTTCAATTTTGCACCTACAGACTCATATGAAGGCTTGTTTTTTGCGCCACCAATTTTACTTTGTAATGACATCAGTCATTTCACCCAAAACGTAATGGGGAAACCAAAATATTTTGTAACTTTTGGGGGCTTCCGATTCTACACAGTAGATTTTTTGGTAAAAAATTACACCATATATTTATTCTGTAGTTCCATACGGTTACAATGAACCCAATTTTTATAGTTTTTTTATTTTACTACTTAAATAAAATTATAACTACATGCACCAACATTAGTATGTTTAAAATGGTCATCTTCTGATTTTTCCGTATATGGGACTTATTTTTTGTGCCGTGATCTGAAGTTTTATCGGAACCATGATTGTTTTGATGGGACTTTTTCATTGCTTTTTAGACATTTCAGGGATGTGGAATTCCTATCGCCCGACGGCCGGGACATGCAGTTCCGAGCGCCGGGCAGGTGAATTTTTCCAGGGTCCTTAGCCCTGCTTCGGGCAAGCAGGGCCGGACCTGACCAGCATGGCGGCGCTCAGAGGAGTGTATGGACCAGGCTCCTGACTCGTGCCCGCTGCATACTCTACAGCCCCCGGCTGTTCTCAGTAGCCTGTGACCGCCACTAATAGCCAGCATGCGGCGATCAAGTCAATAGGTTTTTTAGTTTACCCTTTGTCACACGTTATAGCCCGTCATGACTAACGTACGTTAGTTGTGACGGGAGAAATAACGTGACATGCACTGATTATTTGCACGTCACAAGAAACGGGTATATTAACGTATGTTATTTTTAACATTGAAGTTTATGGCCGGACATACGTTAGAAAATACACTGTTAATAATGCCCGTTGGTATAACGGACATTATTTTTACTGAGCATGCTCAGAAGAGGGGACATCAGTAGACTCCTGCAGTGCAGAGGGACTACTACTACTCCCATCATGGAACAGACTTGTTTCCATGCTGGGAGTAGTAATTCCCCACTGCAGGAGTCTGCCGGTGGCTGGGGAGGTTACATTAGTGTTTGTACTACTACCCCCATCATGGAAAATACTCTGTTCCATGATGGGGGTTGTAGTACAGGGGCTGAGGGATTGATCGCACCGGGTCTCACTTCTGACACCCAATGTGATCAGAAGTTCTTAAGCAGGGGAGTGGGCGGCATGCTCCGCAACCCTGCGATCACGATTTATTTTTTAAAATGGACAATGTGAGGGGGACATATGTATAATAAAATTGTTTATTAGGGGGGGCATAGAGCGCTATATATCTAGCCCCTGCCAGCGCATTAATAAAAATATGACCCCCTATCCTTCATATAAGATAGAGATATGCATAAAGCTATCCTTCCTATAAGATAGGTATAAGGCTATCCTTCATATAAGCTAGGGATAGGCATAAGGCTATCCTTCATATAAGATAGGTATAAGGCTATCCTTCATATAAGATAGGGATAGGCATAAGGCTATCCTTCATATAAGATAGGTATAAGGCTATCCTTCATATAAGATAGGGATAGGCATAAAGCTATCCTTCATATAAGATAGGGATAGGTATAAGGCTATCCTTCATATAAGATAGGGATAGGCAGAAGGCTATCCTTCATATAAGATAGAGATAGGCATAAGGCTATCCTTCATATAAGATAGAGATAGGCATAAAGCTATCCTTCATATAAGATAGAGAAAGGCATAAGGCTATCCTTCATATAAGATAGGGATAGGCATAAGGCTATCCTTCATATAAGATAGGGATAGGTATAAGGCTATCCTTCATATAAGATAGGGATAGGTATAAGGCTATCCTTCATATAAGATAGGGATAGGCATAAGGCTATCCTTCATATAAGATAGGGATAGGCATAAGGCTATCCTTCATATAAGATAGGGATAGGCATAAGGCTATCCTTCATATAAGATAGGGATAGGCATAAAGCTATCCTTCATATAAGATAGAGAAAGGCATAAGGCTATCCTTCATATAAGATAGGGTTAGGCATAAGGCTATCCTTCATATAAGATAGGGATAGGTATAAGGCTATCCTTCATATAAGATAGGGATAGGTATAAGGCTATCCTTCATATAAGATAGGGATAGGCATAAGGCTATCCTTCATATAAGATAGGGATAGGCATAAGGCTATCCTTCATATAAGATAGGGATAGGCATAAGGCTATCCTTCATATAAGATAGGGATAGGCATAAGGCTATCCTTCATATAAGATAGGGATAGGTATAAGGCTATCCTTCATATAAGATAGGGATAGGCATAAGGCTATCCTTCATATAAGATAGGGATAGGTATAAGGCTATCCTTCATATAAGATAGGCATAAGGCTATCCTTCATATAAGATAGAGATAGGCATAAGGCTATCCTTCATATAAGATAGAGATAGGCATAAAGCTATCCTTCATATAAGATAGAGAAAGGCATAAGGCTATCCTTCATATAAGATAGGGTTAGGCATAAGGCTATCCTTCATATAAGATAGGGATAGGCATAAGGCTATCCTTCATATAAGATAGGGATAGGCATAAGGCTATCCTTCATATAAGATAGGGATAGGCATAAGGCTATCCTTCATATAAGATAGGGTTAGGCATAAGGCTATCCTTCATATAAGATAGGGATAGGTATAAGGCTATCCTTCATATAAGATAGGGATAGGTATAAGGCTATCCTTCATATAAGATAGGGATAGGCATAAGGCTATCCTTCATATAAGATAGGGATAGGCATAAGGCTATCCTTCATATAAGATAGGGATAGGCATAAGGCTATCCTTCATATAAGATAGGGATAGGCATAAGGCTATCCTTCATATAAGATAGGGATAGGCATAAGGCTATCCTTCATATAAGATAGAGATAGGCATAAGGCTATCCTTCATATAAGATAGAGATAGGCATAAGGCTATCCTTCATATAAGATAGAGATAGACATAAGGCTATCCTTCATATAAGATAGGCATAGGTATAAAGCTATCCTTCATATAAGATAGGTATAGGTATAAGGCTATCCTTCATATAAGATAGGTATAGGTATAAGGCTATCCTTCATATAAGATAGGCATAAGGCTATCCTTCATATAAGATAGGGATAGGCATAAGGCTATCCTTCATATAAGATAGGGATAGGCATAAGGCTATCCTTCATATAAGATAGGGATAGGCATAAGGCTATCCTTCATATAAGATAGGGATAGGCATAAGGCTATCCTTCATATAAGATAGAGATAGGCATAAGGCTATCCTTCATATAAGATAGGGATAGGCATAAGGCTATCCTTCATATAAGATAGAGATAGGCATAAGGCTATCCTTCATATAAGATAGAGACATACCGGAGCAGAAACAGGTGGGTGCCGCATGCTATATTGCGGGGATCCCCAGCGACGGGACCCCCGCAATCAGACATCTTATCCCCTATCCTTTGGATAGGGGATAAGATGTCTAAGCGCCGGAGTACCCCTTTAATGCTGCCAGTGGTTTGGACAGCAACAATATAGCCACAGGCTTTCTTTTAGGGATGGATTCACTCATACAATATCCTGTGCAGGATTTGAAGCTGCAGATTTTGCTGTGTTGTCATTTAGTATACATTGAACACTGTAGCATTTAATCTGCAGCTTCAAATCATGGTCATCAAATATGCGCAGGATACTGTACATGTAAATACACCAAAAGGGCAGGGTCATGTATTTTGCTGCGTATTTGCTGCTGCATATTTTGCTACCTATTTAAATCGATGGGTAGCAAAATAGGCAGCTAATTTTGTTACTGATTTCAATGGGTAGGAAAATATGCAGCAGCAAATATGCAGCAAAATACGGCACGTGCAACCCTACCCTTAGGGCTCATTCACACGGGCGGATCCACAGCGTAGTTTAAGGTGCTGACAATGGACCAGTGCGTCTTAGATGTGCCTGCTTGGAGTGTCAATCTGCCACTACCTGCAGACACACTGCGATGTACAAGTCCTAAAAATTGTTTGTTCACGAACTGTCTATTTAGAACACTCTTCGACAAGGGCCAGTGCCACATACTAATTCAGTGGTCCCTCAACATACGATGGTAATTCGTTCCAAACGACCCATCGTTCTTCTAATCCATCGTATGTTGAGGGATCCGTGCAGTGTAAAAAGTGCATTTAATACTCACCTGTCCCCGCCGCTCTGGACCGCGTCCTCACCGCTCCCGATGCTGTCCCATGGGCTCCCGTTGCTGTCCCGCTGCTCCGGCGTCTTCTTCGAGATCCTCCGGGTTCTTCCGCATCTTTTCCGGTGTCCGGGCCTCGCTTTCTGGTGACATTATTACTTTGCTGGGACGGCGTGCGCAGGACGTAATAACGACGCCGTAAAGCAAGGCCCGGACCCTGGAGAAGATGCGCAAGACACCGGTGGATCGCGAAGTGGACCCGGAGCAGCGGGGATAGGTAAGTGAACCTGTCCGGGATGCTTAAACTGCTATCCGACAGCAGCTTAAGCATTTTGCGCTGTCGGATAGCAGTTAATGCGATGGCCCCGACATATAAATGTCGATGCTGACATCTGAGAGGCCATCGTATGTCGATTTGATCATATGTCGGGGCCATCGCATGTTGGGGGGTTACTGTATTAACTTCACCTATCGGTTGATTTAATATTATGGTTGAGCTGTAAATATATATTTTAAACTTGAGAGAATTTATAATTCCCTGCAGCACAAGAATCTTTGTGCAAAGTTGAAGCTTGCGCAGAAATGATGTACAGATTTTCCCATTCTGTGCTGGTGCACGAAATGATAAATTCCTTCATTGTCTGTATGTATCCAATCCTCTTATGTATCTAGGAGCTATGTATATTGTTGAAGGAACAAATTGTCTGTTGTGTTTTAAATTATTAGTACTTTAATTTAACAGGGGGAAGTGCCCAAAAACAAGTAAAGTTCAACACAGTTTGAAGTCCAAAGTTCTTCTGTTCCCTGCCGTCAACAAACAGCAGGAAAAT
Source organism: Hyla sarda (assembly GCF_029499605.1). Taxonomy (NCBI): domain Eukaryota; kingdom Metazoa; phylum Chordata; class Amphibia; order Anura; family Hylidae; genus Hyla; species Hyla sarda. The sequence continues at coordinate 300,552,637 of NC_079189.1, forward strand.
GCACATTCACTATGCTGCTGAGAGGGAAGGGAAAAAAACTTGGTAAAATATATAAAATAAATAAATAATTTACTGCAAATCTGCAGTTTGGGGTCATGCTGCTTTAGTATTAACGGATTAAGGAGAAGTATCAATTAACACCTTTTGATTTATGACCGCTTGTGGTTTAATGTTTTAGTTTGAGTTGTTAGAAAATTGGACTTGCATGAACTCCTCGACCTTTGTAGACTTGTTAAACCCCCCAAAACAGAACTTTTCGGTATACAGAGTATAGTAGGTATCGGAGAAGGGCTGACGTGACTCCTATTCTGTATATTACTAGCAGACAGTGTATGCGTTGTTAGATGATCAAACATGCACAACAGCAAGTAACAACTGTAGTATAAATGATCAGTGACTCCCAATCAATAACATGTTACATAAGCGTGCCTTACAGTGATCTGTTATTCAAGGGGTCAATTTGTGAAGACATCTCCATCCATGTGACCTCTAGGTAAGGGCTTGACAAATCTCGGGCGCCATGTTGCTACAGGTTTTTGACAGCCCTTTTTAATAATTGTCCATCTTAAAAAAAACACCCCAAACAAACAGTTTAACTTATCTCCACCTATGTTCCTGCACTTTTTTCCCACCCCCTTTGCTGGTGGTCAGCGCTCTGGTGTTAGTGGACCATCTGACATCAAGTGAGGCTTCGGCAGTCATGTGACTATAGAGCATCGACTGGAGACATCCTCTGCTGTACATTGGAGACAGAACAGGCGGATCAGTTTGAGAATGGAGGCAGAGTTTTTTATTTTTTTTTATTTTTTTTTTAAATATTTCTTTTGACAATACACTGTAACACGCACAAGGGGGAGATAGGGACCAGTAATAAATGGCACACGAGGAGGCATTTGACTTTTTTTCCTTTTTTTTTATTTTTTATTTTTCTAAATGGTTATTAAACTTCTGTGCAAATATTAGGCCACATTCACATACAAAATTTCAGTTGCATTTAATATATTGCTAAAAATTCAGTAGCCAAATGTGTAAATGTAAAGTATTTTACACACATTAATGGCGGGATAAATTTAAATCTATGGAAACCCAAACTGTCTGGTTTTGCCAATAACAAAAAAAGAGTTATCCAAACACTGTATCTCCAACTATTCCAAAACTACAAGTCCCAGCATTACAGGACTGGCTAAGGATGTCACACAAGAATGACCTAGGAAGATGTAAGAGTACGAGCAATCTAAAATAATCATTGTGTGTACAGCATAAAACCAGAGCGGAAAGGGTAATAGCTGTAATATGCTATTTTTTGTGTGAAATATATGTGATGGAGACATAAAAGTTACATGTACATGATCAAGATGAGGTACTGAGTAACATTTAAGTTTTTTTTTTTTTTTTTTTTTTGTGGGATCGGACAGGTACGCTTTAAGTGCATTGGCTTCTGAGATTAAACCAGCCATTCTGCCAACATGGATTGAGATGCCAGTAACTACTACTATGTATGCTGTGTTGGAACCTGACATTGCCTTTGTTTCCTCTGTCTATATTAACCACTTAGGGACCACGGGTGTACAGGTACGCCCTCGCTCCCTGGTACTTAAGGACCAAGGGCATACCTGTACGCTGGTGGGAATTTCCGGGGACCGGACCGGCATGACTGCTGATATCTATCAGCAGGCATCCCTTGCCAATGCTCGGGGGTTTGCAGCGATTCCGGGTCTCCGGTGACCCGGAAAATAAGGGGGATCGAGGTTGTCCAAGACACCCACGATCCCCCTGAAGGGATAGGAGTGAGGTGGCAGGGGGATAGGAGGGGATAGGAGTGAGGTGCCACCCCTCCTATCCCTGCTATTGGTCGGTCAGAAGCGACCGACCAATAGCAGATCGGGGGGGGGGGGGGGGCGGTTAAAGTTCAGTTCCACCATTCTGCCCACCCACAGTAGTCCGGGCAGAACAGGGGAACAGACGGTGACCGGCGCCGGAAGTCCACTTACCATCGGCGGGCAGCAGAGGACGGCGATGCGGCTCCCTGGTGTGGCGATCCTACGGAAGCCGGTGAGTAGCTGCCTAGCAACATCGGGAGGGCTACAGTTTTGAGACCAATATACAGTGGTCTCTAAACTGTAGCCCTCCAGATGTTGCAAAACTACAACTCCTAGCATGCCCAGACAGCAAACAGCTGTCTCGGCATGCTGGGAGTTGTAGTTGTGTACCTCCAGCCGTTGCTTAACTACATCTCCCAGCATGCCCTTCAGCGATCAGTACATGCTGGGAGTTGTAATTTGGCAACAGCTGGAGGCACACTGGTTGGAAAATACTGAGTAAGGTAACAGAACCTAACTGAAGGTTTTCCAACCAGTGTGCCTCCAGCTGTTGCAAAAGTACAACTCCCAGCATGCATGGTCTGTTAGTGCATGCTGGAAGTTGTAGATTTTCAACAGCTGGAGGTTTCCTCCCCCCCCCCCCCCCCCCCCCCCCCCCCCCCAATGTGAATGTTTGGAATGCAAGTCAGGGGCCATTTGCGCTTACAAAGCCCCACATGGTGCCAGAACAATGTATCGCCCCACATGTGACCCCATTTTGGAAACTACGCCCCTAACGTAATGTAATAAGGGAAGGGGTACAGTGAGCATTTACACCCCACAGGTGTCTGACAGATTTTTGGAACAGTGGTCCGTGAAAATGAAAAATGAAAGATCTGTCAATCACCTGTGGGGTGTAAATGCTCACTGCTCCCCTTATTACATTCTTTAATAAGGCCCAAGGCCCCCGACTTCCTGCCAGCAGAGCACTGGACGTCCACATATGGGGTATTTCCATACTCAGAAGAAATGGGGTTACAAATTTTGGGGGTCATTTTCTCCTTTTACCCCTTGTAAAAATGTTTAAAAAAAATGTAATTTACACATCAGACTTTAACGAAAAGTCGTCAAGCACCTGTGGGGTGTTAAGGCTCACTGGACCCCTTGTTACGTGCCTTGAGGGTTGTAGTTTCCAAAATAGTATGCCATGTGTTTTTATTTTTTTGCTGTTCTGACACAAATGTGACATGCCCCCCAAAAACCATTTCAGCAAAATTCACTCTCTAAAATCGCATTGTTTCTCCTTCCCTTCTGAGCCCTCTACTGCACCCGCTGAACACTTGACATACACATATGAGGAATTTCCTTACTCGAGAGAAATTGGGTTACAAATTTTGTGGGGCTTTTTCTGCTATTACCACTTGCAAAAATTCCAAAACTAGGTTTACAAGAACTTGCGAGTGTAAAAAATGAAGATTTTGATTTTTCTCCTTCACTTTGTTGCTATTCCTGTGAAACGCTTAAAGGGGTTATCCTGGAAAAAACTTTTTTTATATATATATTTATCAACTGGTTCCAGAAAGTTAAACATATTTGTAAATTACTTCTATTAAAAAATCTTAATCCTTTCAGTACTTATGAGCTTCTGAAGTTTAGGTTGTTCTTTTCTGTCTAAGTAATCTCTGATGACACGTGTCTCGGGAACCGCCCAGTTTAGAAGTTGTTTGCTATGGGAATGTGCTTCTAAACTGGGCGGTTCCCGAGACACGTGTCATCAGAGATTACAGAAAAGAACAACCTTAACTTCAGAAGCTCATAAGTACTGAAAGGATTAAGATTTTTTAATAGAAGTAATTTACAAATCTGTTCAACTTTCTGGAACCAGTTGATATACAAAAAAAAAGTTTTTTCCTGGAATACCCCTTTAAAGGGTTAACAAACTGTCTGAATGTCATTTTGAATACTTTGAGGGGTGCAGTTTTTATAATGGGGTCATTTGTGGGGCATTTCTTATATGAAGACCCTTCAAATCCACTTCAAAACTGAACTGGTCCTGGAAAAATTCCGATTTTGAAAATTTCGTGAAAAATTAGAAAACTGCTGCTGAACTTTGAAGCCCTCTGGTGTCTTCCAAAAGTAAAAACCTGTCAACTTTATGATGCCAACATAAAGTAGACATATTGTATATGTGAATCAATATATAATTAATTTGGAATGTCTATTTTCCTTACAAGCAGAGAACTTCAAAGTTCGAAAATTCAAAATTTACAAATTTTTTTCATCAAATTTTGGGATTTATGCAAGTATCACGAAAAAACAGTTTCGGAATCAGAATGATAAGTAAAAGCATCCCAGAGTTATTAATGCTTAAAGTGACAGTGGTCAGATGTGCAAAAAACGCTCTGGTCCCTAAGGTTAAAATGTGCTTGGCCCTTAAACATTAAAGGGGTACTCCGGTGGAAAAGTTACACAGATTTGTAAATTACTTCTATTAAAAAAATCTTAATCCTTCCAGTACTTATTAGCTGCTGGATACTATAGAGGAAATTATTTTCTTTTTGGAACACAGAGCTCTCTGCTGACATGACCACAGTGCTCTCTGCTGACATCTCTGTCCATTTTAAGAACTGTCCAGAGTAGGAGAAAATCTCCATAGCAAACATATGCTGCTCTGGACAGTTCCTAAAATGGACAGCGATGTCAGCAGAGAGCTCTGTGTTCCAAAAAGAAAATAATTTCCTCTGTAGTATTCAGCAGCTATAAAGGACTGGAAGGATTAAGATTATTTAATAGAAGTAATTTACAAATCTGTTTAACTTTCTGGCACCAGTTGATTTAAAAAAAATAAGTTTTCCACCGGAGTACCCTTTAAGTTAACATAGGCATTAACGATGGCTGCTTCAAGCTGTTTATAAGAAGACTGCTGACATGGTCTTGACAAGAAATCATGGGATATTTAACAAATCCAGATGACAACAATAACCTCCCAGACAAGCCTAGAACTGCCCTAAAATAGCTCACATGCTGCATTCATGACCTGCCGACTTCCCAAAATCTAATATTAGTATAATCCCACAGTGATTATTCATTCAGTCTCATATCATTGTTGATGTACAGGAAAAAACATCTTATGGGTACAGCTACTTGTGGAATATCTGCCCTAAAATCTCTACCTAAGTGGTAGGATCTTCAGTGCTTATAAGAAATGGAAATCTCATCCACTGCTGTTACTGTGAATGCTGCAAATTTTCCACAACATTCATGATATTACCCTAAAAACGTATACATTCTGGCCGGCATTTATCATTGTAGGTGTAAGTGAAGCATTTATCATTGTAGGTGTAAGTGAAGCATTTATCATTGTAGGTGTAAGTGAAGCATTTATCATTGTAGGTGTAAGAAGCATTTTCTACACCTTTTTGTGTGCTGTAATGTGTAGGAGCACCAGATTTATTATATGGTCACAGAGCATTTGATAAATTTTGCGCAGGTCACATTTTCTGAAATTTCTCTCTTCACATTCACCAAAAAGCTAAGTCTGGGCTGGTGTAGTTTTAGAGACTTTTCAGTGGCTTTGCCTTTTTTTGCACCTTTTCACAAAAAGGCGCAGTTCATAAAACCCTCCCATATCATGTGTTTTGCAAAAATCAGCGGATTACAACAAATAATCTGCAGAAATGTGTAATTAAAAAATAAACCCTACTTGCGCCTTTTTTGCAACCTTTCTAGACACAAAAAACAGTCAAAAGACGATGATAAATGTCGGCCTCTGTCTGCAGTAAAACTAGCTATGAAATGTGCACTAAAAGTGTTAAAAATAACTTTAGTGGGGACACAACAGGACTCATTACTGTGTATTCCTTGTAATCTGACATTCTTTAGTTATTGCTCACAGGTTCCCCACTCCCTGCTCACTTTTCTCGGTGGCACTCTTGCTATGTTGTGACGTGTGGTTTTACACCTACAGTTAGTAGATCACTATGCTATTGCGTAATATATTGCTCTTCCTACATGTATTCATCCTTATTTCATATTTCATTATTTCCGCCCAGCTACCCTTCATAAGTTTTAAGATGTTTGGGGAGTGAGGAAATCTGTGCTGTTTGCACAATATATATATATTAATAATATATACCGTATTTTTCGCCCTATAGGACGCTCCGTCGTATAAGACGCACCCAATTTTAAATGAGGAAAATCTAGAATACAATGTTAAGTAAAGGTCACAGTGATCTTCAACCAGCGGACCTCCAGATGTTGCAATACTACAACTCCCGGCATGCCCGGACAGCCGTTGGCTGTCCGGGCATGCCAGGAGTTGTAGTTTTGCAACATCTGGAGGTCCGCAGGTTGAAGACCACTGGTATAGGAGGTAATACTCACGTCTCCCCGCCGCTCCAGACCCATCACCGCTGCCCTGGATGTCACCCTCCATCGCTGTCGCCGTGTCTCCTGGGTGTCCCCGTCGCTCCGGAACGTCTCTGCTGCCCGGCATCCTCGCTCTCCGTCGCCGCCATCACGTCGCTAAGCACGTCGCTCCTATTGGATGACGGGGCGGCGTGCACGACAACGTGATGACGACGAGAGAGTGCGCCGGCCGTGCAGGGGATCCCGGCACAGAGCAGACACCGAGGAGGCAGGTAAGGTCCTTCCCGCTACAGCCGGGTTAGTGTCCCTTTTGCTTCAGAAGCGGCGGTCAGCTTTGATCGCCGGGTCTGAAGGGTTAATACAGGGCATCACCGCGATCGGTGTGTCCTGTAGTAGCCGTGGGTCCTGGCCGTTGATGGCCGCAGGGACTGGCGTGATAGGTGTGTATTTGCCGTATAAGACGCACCAACTTTTCCCCCCCAGTTTTGGGGAAGAAAAAGTGCGTCTTATACGGCGAAAAATACGGTATATTCTACTTTTCTGAATTCTGCTTGAAAACGATGTCGGGCAGAATTTTTTTTTATCATTGACTTCTATTGGATTCTACTCGCGGAAATTCTGCTAGCGGAATTCCGACGCTGAATTCCTTTCCGCTTGAAGAAAGAACATGTTCATTCTTCAAGTGGAAAGGAATTCAGCGTCGGAATTCCGCTAGCAGAATTTCCGCAGTGTGAACGGGACAGCAGAAAAACCATTAAAGTCAGAGGAGATGTGAATTAATATGGAGAGGAGAATTCAAGAGGAATTACTCAAGTAAATTCCTCTTGAATTACCGTATTTATCGGGGTATACCACGCACCGGCCTATAACACGCACCCTCATTTTACCAAGAATATTTGGGTAAAAAAAGTTTTTTACCCAAATATCCATGGTAAAATGAGGGTGCGTGTGTGCGCGTGTATACCCCGATATACCCCCAGGAAAGGCAGGGGGAGAGAGGCCGTCGCTGCCCGCTTCTCTCCCCCTGCCTTTCCTGGGGTCTAGAGCGCTGCTGTCGGCCCTTCTCACCCCCTGGTTATCGGCGCCGCTGCCCGTTCTGTCCCCCTGACTATCGGTGCCGGCGCCGATAGCCAGGGGGAGAGAAGCGGCGCCGACAGCCAGGGGGAGAGAAGGGGCAGCGGCACCCATTGCCGGCGCCGCTGCCCCGTTGCCTCCCCCCATCCCCGGTGGCATAATTACCTGAGTCGGGTCCGCGCTGCTGCAGGCCTCCATCGTGCGTCCCCAGCGTCGTTGCTATGCACGGCCGCGCCGCGCCGTTCAGCGCATAGCAACGACGCCGGGGACGCACGCCGGAGGCCTGCAGCAGCGCGGACCCGACTCAGGTAATTATGCCACCGGGGATGGGGGGAGGCAACGGGGCAGCGGCTCCGGCAATGGGTGCCGCTGCCCCTTCTCTCCCCCTGGCTGTCGGCGCCGCTTCTCTCCCCCTGGCTATCGGCGCCGACACCGATAGTCAGGGGGACAGAAAGGGCAGCGGCGCCGATAACCAGGGGGTGAGAAGGGCCGACAGCAGCGCTCTAGACCCCAGGAAAGGCAGGGGGAGAGAAGCGGGCAGCGACGGCCTCTCTCCCCCTGCCTTTCCTGGGGGTGTATCGGCGTATAACACGCACACAGACTTTAGGCTAAAAATTTTAGCCTAAACAGTGCGTGTTATACGCCGATAAATACGGTACTCTGTGTGAACGTACCCTAAAACACCATGCCTTTTTAATAAGGCATTTAAAAAGGTATGTTCGAAGAGCAAAAAATGCACCTTAAAGGGGTATTCCAGGCAAAACTTTTTTTTAAATATATCAACTGGCTCTGGAAAGTAAAACAGATTTGTAAATTACTTCTATTAAAAAATCTTAATCCTTCCAATAGTTATTAGCTTCTGAAGTTTTCTGTCTAACTGCTCAATGATGATGTCACGTCCCGGGAGCTGTGCATGATGGGAGAATATCCCCATAGGAACTGCACAGCTCCCGGGACGTGAGTCATCATAGAGCAGTTAGACAGAAAACAACAACTCAACTTCAGAAGCTAATAACTATTGGAAGGATTAAGATTTTTTAATAGAAGTAATTTACAAATCTGTTTAACTTTCCGGAGCCAGTTGATATATAAAAAAAAGTTTTGGGCCTGGAATACCCCTTTAACTTCTTTGTAATGGGTATATAACAAAAGGTCACTAATGCAAGGTAGTATGCTTCAAAAAAGTCAGCACACCAGGGGGGATGTATCAGAAATATAGATAATCCTTATTAAAGTCGCACACAAGTCATAGAAGATTAAACACATAAAAAAAGGCATTAGCCCAGAAGCATTTCACTGGTCTTAATCTTCTGTGAATTGTGTGCCTTTAATACCCATTTCCCGCTGGTGCATTGACATTTTATGCAATATAAGTGGGTTAGGTTCTATTTACAATGTTTGTAAAAATAGAAGTTGTGACGGATCTACGCAGATCACCTTGTCATGTTGCAGATAAATGATGGAATCTTCGCAAAATCTGCATGTACCCTGATTCTATCTGAACTGGTCCCAGTTTCATGTGGGAAAATTTTCCATAATTGTAGGGAAATAAACCCCCTGGGTGCTGTGCTCAGGGTGTATGGAGTGTGCTCCTGACTCGAGCCTGCTCCATACCCAGCCGCCCCAGCTGATTTCAGTAATAGGTGGACTGATTTCATGTCCATCTATTAACCCTTTAGATCGCCGATGTTAAACCTGACAAGTGTCTAAAGGGACCTTTTAACCAACTCTGGTGGTGTAGTGGGGTGGATCATCCCCCCCCCCCCCCCCCCACAGTATAGTCGCCAGGTGGGAGGGGGGAGCAGGCTCAGCCAAATGAGTACAGATCAATGGAGTTCAATGAGTTCAGTTGAACTGTATTGATCTGTATGAAGAATCTAATGATTGATCTGAATCTGATGAAGTGTAATAAAAGTTTAAAAACACACATTAACCCCTTCCTTATTAAAGGGGTACTCCACTGGAAAAAAAAAATTTCTTTAATCAACTGGTGCCAGAAAGTTAAACAGATTTAGTAAATGACTTCTATAAAAAAAATCTTAATCCTTCCAGTACTTGTCAGCTGCTAAATGCTCCACAGGAAGTTCTTTTTGAATTTCCTTTCTGTCTGACCACAGTGCTCTCTGCTGACACATCTGTCCATTTTAGGAACTATTCAGAGCAAGGTAGGTTTGCTATGGGGATTTGCTCCTACTATGGACAACTCCTAAAGTGGACAGAGGTGTCAGCAGAGAGCACTGTGGTCAGACAGAAAGAAAGGAAATTAAAAAAGAAAAGAACTTAAAATGGAGCATTTAGCACCTGATAAGTACTGGAAGGGTTAACATTCTTTAATAGAAGTAATTCACAAATCTTTTTTAACTTTCTGGCACCAGTTGATTTAAATTTTTTTTTTTCCGGTGGAGTACCCCTTTAAATATTCACATCATCCCCATTTTCCATATAAAAAAAATGTAAACATAAAAATAAAAAAAATTGTATTTGGTATTGACACATGAACTATTAAAATATAACATTATATCCCGTATGGTAAATGTTCACGTTAAAAAACACCATCCACAGAATTGCGTTTTTTTTTTTTTTTTTTTAACATCGTATCCCAGAAGAAATAAAGTAAAAGGCGATCAAAAATTCTGAATAATACCAAAATGCCACCAATACAAACAGCAGATTACAGCACAAAAATAAGCCCTCATACAGCCCAGTATACAGAAAAATAAAAATGACGAAAACTAAACGAATTTGGTATTGTTGTAATCAGGCCAACCTAAAGTATCAAAATAACATGTTAGCTTGACCACAAGGTAAATTGCGTAGTAAAAAAATAAAAATAAAATTTCTATAGTTTTTTCACCTTACTAGTTTTCTGAGCATAAGTTATGGAAAAATGAAAGGTGTCATTACAAAGTACAATTGGTCCTGCAAAAACAAGCAATTTACCTTTTGGCAAACTGCCAATAGCACCATTTTCGCACAATAATTTCTATTTACTATAAGGACAGACAGTTTGGGTAAGTTCTTACCAGCTGTTTCTTGGTGAGATTTTCCAGCCATTTATACACAGGAATTTTTGTGAGTTCAATAGTAAGTAGGTTGGGTTGAGAAAATGTGCCTTGTTTATGGTTGACCATGGTTCTTTCCCCTCTGAATACACGCATTTAGTTTTCTTAGGGGCAAATTGCGCCACAAATTCTGGTGTGATGCACTGTGCCACATTGGCACACAACTCAACAAAAGCAGTTGGGTTTACAATAGTAAATCAGGGCCATTCTGTTTTCTTTTTTTTTCTTTTATCGGGTTGTACACCGCAAATGTGTCTGCGTCGGAAAAGGGGTGTGGCTTCATGATTTCTGACCAACCCATCCTATTTACTAATAAATTCACCCAAAATCATGTGAACTAATGGCTGAAAATTCTTACCAAGAAATTGATGGTCAAAACTTTCTCTTTTCCCGACCTGTGCATTTCCATAGTAAATAGACTGGGATCACCTTAAACAAAATTCCACACTAGTAAAAACCCCAACACTTGATAACTTGCATGCATTGGATGTTTACTATTGGGAACCCTTTTTATATGATACTCTGAAATGGCTCAGCCGTTTACAGTGAATTATATCAGTGTTTTATGCTGCCTGTGGTTTGGCCAGCATGAAACTAGTGACAGGTTTCTGTAAAAACAAAAAAAACTGCAGATTTAAACGAATGTGTGGCTGCACATGGAGTCTCCTACTCCACCCCGCAATCTGTAATGAGGGTTCTGTATGCCTCTGTACCATTCTCTGAGTTCTATATGTTTGCAGGGGGTGTGGAAACTAAAAATAGTCCAAGGGACTAAAACGGGAGCACAGTCTACTTATCGCTCTTGACAAACCATATGTCCTGGTATACAAAGTTGTCCCCCTGTAAGTAGTTGACCCCCCCCCCCCACCCATGTTGGTAGAAGTCACCTGTAAATACATGTCCCTCCTTTAGGTAGCACCTGATCTGTAGGTTGCAGTCCCCCTGTAGATAGGTGTGCTCTCCCCATAGATAGTTGCCACCCCTATAGGTAGCAGTCCCCCTGTAGATCGTTTACCTCCCCTGTAGGTAGCAGTCCGCTGTAGATAGTTGCCCCATCTGTAGGTAGAAGCCCCCCTGAAGATTGATGCCCCCCCCCTGTAGTTATCCGTTTCCCCGTAGTTAGATGCTCCCCCTGTAATTAGCAGACCCCCGCTAGATAGTTCCGTTGTGATGTGCAGACTTGCATCCTATGCAAGTTTGCATCTGCCCCTCCTCTCAGCTGTCTGGAGATTTCCGAACGTACAATGAAGGGAAGGGGAAGGCAGAGCTGTGCAGGACTCAACTCTGCACCTCCCTCATGAGGCGCATAACTACGACCTGCATAACTCTGCCTTCCCCTCCCTTTGCTGTATGTTCGGAAATCTCCGGACAGCTGAGGGGAGGGGCCGACGCAAAAGTGCATGGGGGCGCAGTTCTGCACCTCACAACAGCCCCTGGCAGCATATACTTTTCTGTGCTCCATTGCTCAACCGCTCTGGGACCTACTTCTTGGTGCCATAGCCCTAAGCAGTAGGTCCCTCAAACAGAGGAGCAATGGAGCACAGAAGCTTCAGATACCTGCGGTGGACACTGTGGCCCGGCCTGCCAGACGCTTCCTCATTAGTGCGGTCCTCCAGGTGTCCAGTCACTGCTTTTCCAGACACCTGGGCATAATGATTGCATAGCACTGGACGTGCCTGTGCGCAACACATCCCGCTATGCTCCCTCCTGCCGCTATGCTCCCTCCTGGTAGCCACTGCTTACTTTAAGTGGCAGCGGTTGCCGCCCTCAATAGACCGCATCGGATGTGAGCACTGTGCTTCCTGTAGAACCAGGAACTTGAAATAAAAAATGGGACCTGAAAGGCTGCTCCGGGGGGACGGTGGGACATGACCCCAGAAATAGCAATGTCCCGCTGGGATCCGGCTCTGCTTGCCTGAAGCAGGCCCAAATGTTTGAAAAATTCACCTGCCTGGCACGCGAAACTGCGACTATAGGATTTCCACAACCCGGGTTTGAGATATTCTATCCTAGAAGCATTTTTAGTTCAGCACAATGTACATAGTGTTATATGTGTAGTCACAAATAAATATAACATGTTTTGAGGATCACACGCTCTACTTTATTTTTTCAGCTAGAGGCAATCTCCGTCTGTGGGAAATTGGAATAGGATAGCTGAACTTCCCTCATGCTTCCCTTACTCAAGCATGGGGGGCCAGAAAGACGATACATGTGTGGTTACGTGTACTTGCATCTCGTGTTTGATGCTTGTGTGACTTGTGCGATGAGGTCATGACTTCAACATGGAATCCAATATTCAGTGGAGATTAATATGGGGACCATTTCTAAGTACTTTTTTAGGTTACTCTGTGTGTGTGTGTGTATGTGTGTGTGTAAACTGTATGTATGTGTGTGTGTGTGTGTGTGTGTGTGTGTGTGTAAACTGTATGTATGTATATATATGTGTGTGTGTGTGTGTATATGTGTGTATATATATATATATATATATATATATATATATATATATTAGTGTGTGAAGGGTGGAAAATTACCAAGTGTCTACATGCTGGGCAGAGTGCTTTATAAATAACTGTGTGCATACTGGGTTGTGGCGAACATAAATTATTGGCAATACTTTAATAGATCTCTATAAGAGCAAATGGCAGTGCAGTGTGTGTATTAGGGCTGCACAATATATTGCAAAAACAATCAAATCGCGTTTTTTGCTATACGGCCCCCCCGGGAAAACATGCGATTATCTGCTCGGGCTGGCTCCCGTGTGCTGCTGCGGACGGGGGCCGGCCAGAGCAGGTAAAAACTAATTTAAATACTAAAAGTCAGTGTTTCCCAACCAGGGGGCCTCCAGTTGTTACAAAACTACAACTCTTAGCATGCCTGGACCGGCAAAGGCTGTCCTGGCATGCTGGGAGTAGTAGTTGCACAACAGCTGGAGGCCCCCTGCTAGAAAAACACTGAGCTAAGGGCTCCGGGAGAAAAAGAAAAAAAACCTTCTGCTCACCTAGTTGCGGTCCCTGCAGATTCGTCTCTGTGCGCTCCGGAGTTTCCTCTCTTCTTAGTGTACAGTAGGACCTTCCCTTTTCAGCCAATCACTGGCCGCAGTGGTGTCATGTGTCAAACCAGTGATTGGCTGATGGGGAAAGGTCTTGTTCTGCAGCAATACACTAGGTTTTCCGGGTCCCGCGGAAGATTTGAAATCCGCCCGGGAAACCCAGTGTATTGCTGCAGTACAAGAATACAAGAATGTGACAGAAGGGGGGGAATGTGACAGGGGGGAGGGAGGAATGTGACAGGGGGGAGGGAGGAATGTGACAAGGGGGGGAAAATGTGACGGGGGAGAATGTGACGGGGGGGTGACGGGGAGGAGAATGTGAAATAGGCGGTGGGCATAAAATGGGTGGATAGATGTGAAATGGAGGCGATTGGACATGAAATGGGGGGATTTCACCATTATTTTTTTTCCCCGCATATCGCAATTGCAATATTTAGGACCAAAATCGCAATCGCACATTTTCCCCATATCGTGCAGCCCTAGTGTGTATATAAATTTTATATATATATAAAAAGGAAATACAGCACAGCTGCACATCCGTAGAGCAAAAACGTGTGGCTTTACTAGAGCGACGTTTCGGCCATTGTCAAGCGAGATGGCCAAAACATTGCTCTGGCATTTTGGAGTTAAATAAAGCCACACTTTTTTGCTCAGTGTCCTGCTGTGGTGATTTTTTTTTTTGTGTGTGGATACTACAGAGGTTTGTGACTGAAACCTTATATTGCATGTACTCTACATGGACGTCCTCTTGTGATGTGCTGCTCTCCTTACTGCCAATGGCCCAACTAGAACAAGTGCCAGTCCCTTTGTTCAGCACTTGTTCAACCCCTTCACACAAAATCACATGCATGTGATGGAAGAGCCTGACTTGCTGCAACACTATGTACATGTATGTGATTGTACTGAACTGTCACTGCGCAACGGGAAGCTGGCTAGGGACCACAGCGTTCCCCGGCTGGCTATCGTTCCTATTGATCAGTCAGTCCTAACAAATCCATAGGAGTGACAATAGGGGTCTCCTATATCCCTCCTCCTCCAGCGCTTGTCAGTGAAGCGATCGGCAAAGAGAAGGGGCCCTGTTGAAGGAAGGGAGCCGCAGCAGTCAGGTTTGGATTGCTCTCTAATCCAAACCAGGATAGCATAGCATTGATCAGTGTTATGAAAAGAGCAGCAGAAGACTGATCGCACGGCGAGGAGACAGGTAAGGCCCCTACCGCCGTCCTCTCAACTGATCGGGTTCACTGCAATGGTCCCTATAAGCTCTGATGAGCTACCTGGATACTCTAGATTTAGAGAGCCCCAAACAACTTTGATCGTGACGTCTAAAGGGTTAATGCCTGGCATCGGCCCATTCGGCATTAAAGGGGTAAAAAAAATTTTTCAATCAACTGGTGCCAAAAAGTTAAACAGAATTGTAATTTACTTCTATTTAAAATCTTGATCCATCCAGGACTTACCAGCTGTTGTATAATCCACTGGAAGTTTTTCTTTTTGAATTTCCTTTCTGTCTGACCACAGTTCTCTCTGCTGACACCTCTGTCCATTATAGGAACTGTCCAGAGTAGGAGCATATCCCCATAGCAAACCTATCCTGCTCCAGACAGTTCCTAAAATGGACAGCGGTGTCAGCAGAGAGCACTGTGGTCAGACAAAAAGAAAATAACTTCCTGTGGCGTATACAGCAGTTGATAAGTACTGGAAGGGTTAAGATTTTTAACTAGAAGTAATTTACAAATCTTTTTTAACTTTCTGGCACCAGTTGATTTAAAAAAATGTTTTCCAAGGGAGTACCCCTTTTTAACCCTGAGCCCTGGCTTCTGATAGCAGTCGGGACCTACCTGGTTTGAAGGGTGCTCAGCTCGTGAGCACGCTTCAAACCCCGGTTACAGGACCAGGGCGTACATGTACGCCCTTGGTACTTTACCCCTTAAGGACCAAGCCCAGGACAGGGCTCTTCCTGTGTATCATGGGTCTCTCCTTGGGACTTGAAAGGGCGATCCTCAGACTGAAATGGCCTTTTGGTTGACTTTTTTTTATGTGAACAAATTACTTTTTGACCCTATATCTGCCTTTTACCTTTTGGATGAAGTCCTGTCTAAATAAGTTGTTTGTCTCTAAATTTGTGAATTTGTCTGCTTTTGGGGCAAGGTATGCCATACTCGCAGAGGTGAGCCATCTAGCTCGTCTTATATTGTTAATATAATTAAAGGTTTGGCCAATCATAAGTGACTCTTTTTTTGATGCCTTCAGCAAGGCAAGTTTGGAAGAACGTAAGGTTTTAACATTTTGAGAGTAAGCCAAAGCACCCTCTTGTTCTGCCTTAGTAAACATAGGAAGTAAAGGACACTCTCCGGAATGATACACATTGGCACTGCCCGGATCCCCACTCAGGAGACCGGTAAGTAGCTGAGCTTCGGACCATGGATAATGGCTACTCACAGCAATGACTGTGCATGCCTAGCTAAAATCTATACACCTGAAAATAAAGCAGTTACAGATTGGACGTGTGCTGCAGCATCTGTTTCTTCTGAGAATACTTAAGTTTTTAAGTTTGGTTGACCACTTCCTTATTAATGAAGGGAAGGCAGAGCTGTGCAGGACTCAACTCTGCACCTCCCTCATGAGGCGCATAACTACGACCTGCATAACTCTGCCTTCCCCTGGAGGTTCCAGTGACAGAAAAAAGGGCAAGTTGAATATTTAGGGTGCCCGAACAGCCCACTGAGCTAGCCGGTAATAGTTTAGTTTCACTTTAGATGCGACAATCAACTTTTGAACGCTGCGTCTAAAGGGTAAATCGCACGGTCTCGGTGGGATCCGGGCACGGTAGGCTTCAAACTGATCAGCGTCCCCCGCAGCCAGTATCGCTTGTTAGTGCAGGGGGAGCAACGTTATTTTATTTTTTTAAATCAACTGGTGCCAGAAAGTTAAACAGATTTGTGAATTACTTCTATATAAAAATCTTAATCCTTCCGGTAAGGATAGGTTCTGCAGACAGAAAGGAAATTCTAAAAGAAAAGAACTTCCTCTGGAACATACAGCAGCTTATAAGTACTGGAAGGCTTAAGATTTTTAAGTAGAAGTAATTTACAAATCTAGTTATCTTTCTGGCACCAGTTGATTTAAAAAATAAAATAAAAAATGTTGTCTAATGGAGTACCCCTTTAAGGCAACCCACGAGCGTAGTACTAAGCATAATTACATCCTTAAAGGGGTACTCCGCCCTAGACATCTTATACCCTTCCTCTATCCAAAGGATAGGGGATAAGACGTCTGATAGCAATGTCCTGCTGCTGGGACCCCTGCGATCTCTGTGCAGCACTGTGTTAGTTTAGAGCATTGGGTGCGGCGCCGGGGGCTTGTGACATCATGGCCATGCCCCCTTGTGTCAAGCCACACCCCCTCAATGCAAGTCTATGGGTGGGGGCGTGACGGCTGGATAGGGGATAAGATGTCTAGGTGGCGTCCTTGCCTGACCACTGCTATAGTATAAACACAAACAAACAAACAAAAGAAATTTGCCTACATTTGAAAGGAGACGTCAGCCTGAACCAGTGATCAGAGGAGGATTTCAGATGCTGCATGTAGTCCCAGATCATAGTGCTACCCATATTGACTAAAATGCAGCAAAGGTGCAAGGTCTGAGAAGAATAAATAACGAGAGCATCCCCTATAGCAGGGATACTTTAACCCCTTCCCACAGAATAACTTATATAAACGTCATGATGTGCAGGTAGTTCGCGCATCATGATATTTACATAAGTCATTCAGTTAACCCGGCGATCGCATGGGTTAACTGGCAGAAGTCCTCCCGCTGTTACCAGTGGGGGGACAACTTCTGCAAGCCCCTAATACCCCTATGTCCACCCCTATGCAAATCCCAAATTTAGGCCTCAAATACGCATGGCGCTCTCTCACTTCGGATCCCTGGCGTATTTTAAGGCCACAGTTTAGGGTCACATATGGGGTATTTCTGTACTCGGGAGAAATTGTCAAACAAATTTTGGGGGCTTTTTCTCCTTTTACCCCTTATGAAAAGGTAAAGTTGGGGTCTACTCCAGCATGTTGTTATAAAAAAAAAAAAATGAAATTTTTTACAGTAACTTGCTGGTGCTGTCCCATACTTTTTATTTTCACAAAAGGTAAAAGGAAAAAAAAGTCCCTCAAAATTTGTAACGCAATTTCTCCTGAGTATGGAAATACCCCATATGTGGATGTAAAATACTCTGTGGGCGCACAACAAGGCTCAGGAGTGAGAGCACCATGTACATTTGAGGTGATTTGCACAGGGGTGGCTGATAGAGCATTTACGCCCCACAGTGTCTGACAGATTTTTGGAATAGTTGTCCGTGAAAAAAAAATATATATATTTTTCATTTGCACAGCCCACTGTTTCAAAAGTCTGTCAAACGCCAGTGGGGTGTAAATGCTCACTGCACCACTTATTAAATTCTGTGAGGGGTGTCGTTTTTCAAAATGGAGTCACATGTGGGGGGGGGGGGGGTCCACTGTTCTGGCACCACAGGGGCTTTATAAACGCACATGGCCTCTGACTTCCATTCCAAACAAATTCTCTTTCCAAAAGCTCCTTTTATTCTGAACATTGTAGTTCGCCTGCAGAGCACTTGACGTCCACACATGGGGTATTTCCATACTCCAAACAAATTTTGGGGGGCATTTTCTCCTATAACCTCTTGTAAAAATAATAAATTTTGGGGAAAAAAACTGCATTTTAGTGTTTGTATTTTAAATTTACACATCCGACTTTAATGAATGTCTATGGGAGGGGGCGTGGTGGCCGTTATGCCCCCTCCCATAGACTTGCATTAAGGGGGCGGGCCATGATGTCACGAGGGGGCGGAGCCATGACATAACTACGCTACGGGTTAGCTCTGTGCAGTAATGATAGCGGTGTGCTGCAGCCAAGATCCCAGGGGTCCCCAGCGGTGGGACCCCTCGATCAGACATCTTATCCCCTATCCTTTGGATTGGGGATAAGATGTCTAGGGGCAGAGTACCCCTTTAAGGCCAAAATGACCTCGGTCCTTAAGGAGTTAAGGCAAGGCCTGCTTATCCAAATCTGCCTACGGGTCAAAGGCCCAGCTGAACATTAAAGGGGTACTCCGCTGCCCTGCTTCCGGAGCTCCACTCACCAGCGTCCAGAAGTTTATTGTTCCAAACGGCTGTGTGCAGGCTTCCGTGTTCAGGGCCACCCCTCGTGACGTCACGCCCGCCCCCTCAACGAAAGTCTATGGGAAGGGGGCACGACGGCCCCCTTCCCATAGACCTTCGTTGAGGGGGTGGGCGTGACGTCACGAGGGGCTGCTCTGAACACGGAAGCCCGCACACAGCGGACGCTGGTGAGCGGAGCTCTGGAAGCAGGGCAGCGGAGTACCCCTTTAAGGAATGGTTCACACATAGTGGCCATGCTGCTGTGCAGGAAATAGGCACTGCCTTTTGCAGAAAAATGATTACCCTAAAAATAAAACGTAAAGGTAAAGCATGCTGCTGACGCATTTAGAATGTAAATCTATAGCTTCCAGTATGATCGGAACAATGTTAAGTATATGGTAGGAGATGTAGCTCAAAAAAAAAAAAAAAAAGGTGCCAGATCTTACAAGGACAATAGCACTCATTAGATACAGTCAGAGGCAGAATAAACATTTACATCAGGGGACACACAGGTGACTTGTCTCTGACTGCTGTTGTTCACTTTTCCTTTTCTCTCGGACCAGACTGCCATGAAGACTTCATCCAGCACTGTCTCAACTATGCAGAGTTTGCAGCCCAGATTACCACTTACAAGAGTTGGATCATTTCTGTTCCATGCAGAAGATCGTGGACTCACAGAGGAAATTCAGCAAGGAATATCCTCACTTAATTTCCTTAGTGTGAATGAACCCTTAGGCCGCGTTCACACTGCAGAATTTCTGCATGGAGTTCCACATGAAAAATTTTGCATGAAAATTCTGCATGAATTTATAGCCAATACACTTCACTGGGATTCCTCTTTCCAATTCACAGAGCAGAAATTCTATTGAAGTGTATGGGCAGTTAATTTCTGTGGAATTTACTGCAGAATTTTCATGCTGAAATCTGTGCAGAAATGCTGCCGTGTGAACATAGCCTTATGGTAACTGCACAAGCACATTTATATTAGTATGTTGGATGGCATGTGTTCATGCAATCTCTTTTTTGCTATGTTCATTTTTTTTGTCACAGAAGAGACTTGAGGACACCCCTTTTTGTAATGGCTAGCATATTGTATGCTTGGCTACTTAAAGGGGTATTCCACCGCACACATCTTATCCCCTATCCTTTGGCGGAGTACCCCTTTAAGCATGAATTATCTATCAAACCCATATATTTCAAAAGTATTAGAAGTGTGAAGATACCTATAGGGGGAGATTAATCAAAACCTGTGTAGATTGAATGGCGCAGTTGTCCATAGCAATCAATCTGGTTGCTATGGACAACTGCACCACTCTTCCGCAACACAGGTTTTGATAAATGTCTCCTGCTATATAGCTCCGGATATCAATCTGAATTTTCTCTACTGACGCCTCTGGGGTCTCATCTTGTCCCACACACACAGACACGGAGATTCTCTGTGTTCACAGTGCACAGTTTTGCAAAAGCTGTATTTTTGGAATACTTATTTTCCCCTCAAAGTTGTTACTTGCCAGCAGACAGGGTAACCTGGACTAAAGCAACTGGCACTGAAGTGTTATTATTGCAAAAAAGTATGTCGCACTCAGGAGCCAGACAGATTTTTAATGTATGACTGCAATATATATTTACTGAACTAATCTGGAACCCTCTTGGGATATTACAGTTAAATGTTTATAATTTTGATATTTGACCCACAACTTAGAGGATTTAAAGGGGTACTCCGGTGGAAAACTTTTTTTTTTTTTTATGAACTGGTGCCAGAACCTTAAACAGACTTGTAAATGACTTCTATTTAAAAATCTCAATCCTTTCAGTACTTATTAGCAGCTGTATGCTACAGAGGAAATTAATTTATTTTGTGTTGTCCACAGTGCTCTCTGCTGACACCTGATGCCCGTATCAGGAACTGTCCAGAGCAGCATAGATTTGCTATGGGGATTTTCTCCTACTCTCGAAAGTTCCTGATACAGGCATCAGCTGTCAGCAGAGAGCACTGTGGACAACATAAAAAAGAAAATAATTTCTTCTGTAGCATACAGCTGCTAATAAGTACTGGAAGGATAAATATTTTTTAATAAAAGTAATTTAAAAATCTGTTTAACTTTCTGGCACCAGTTGATTAAAAAAAAATGTTTTCCACCGGAGTACCCCTTTAAGTTGGGGGACGGAAACTTTGTGAAAAAAACATTGTCAAATCCTTAGGAACCGTGGAACTTGAGGGCTTACAGGGGTACTCCGCCCCTAGACATCTTATCCCCTATCCAAAGGATAGGGGATAAGATGTCAGATCGCCGCGGTGCCGCTACTGGGGAGCCCCGGGATCCCTGCTGCGGCACCGCGCTATCATTACAGCACAGAGCGAGTTGCTCTGTGCGTAATGAAGGGCGATACAGGGGGCAGAGCCGCTTGACGTCATGGCTCCGTCCCTCGTGACATCACGGCCCGTCACCTTAATGCAAGACTATGGCAGGGGGCGTGACAACCGCCGTGCCCCCTCCCATAGACTTGTATTGAAAGGGGCGGGCCGTGACGTAACGATGCTCCGGCCCCTGTATTGCGCGCCATTACGTGCAGAGCGAACTCTCTCTGTGCTGCAATGATAGCGCGATGCCGCAGCGGGGCTCCCCAGTAGCGGCACCGCGGCGATCTGACATCTTATCCCCTATCCTTTTGATAAGGGATAAGATGTCTAGGGGAGGAGTACCCCTTTAAAGTATTACTGCCATTTGGAAAAGAAAAAAAAGTTATGTCACTCGGACATGTCAAAATTAAAAATCACATCGGGTCTCAATCCTAAGTCTATGCAGTGAATGGGACAGAACCACCGGCCAAGGAGTAAAGAGTGCTGCCTCGCATTTCTCCAGCTATAACTCTATTGCAATGGGTGTCAGAACGGAGACTGGGTGTGATCTAAATTTTTGACGTGTCTGGATGACTTATCAAAAGATTTTTCGAATGACAGTAACACTTTAAAGGGAGTGTATCAGTATCAAATGGCTTCTGATTTATTATTAATTATACAGGAGTGAAAAAACATGTCTGCTTTCAATTCTAGCACCATGTCTAATATTGCAGTTGAACTTCATTGACATAGACTAGGCTAAGCTGTAATACCACACATAACCTGTGAGTAGTCATGATTTTGGTAGAAAATAGCAAAAAAACTTTTTTTTTAAATCCTGCACAGCCCCTTTAACTCCTTAGCAAAACATGACGGATCTAGTACATCATGTTGGCGCTAAGGGTGTATGGAGTGGGCTTCTGTCTCGAGCCAGCTCCAAACCCGGTGACCCCCAGCTGATTTCAGTATCTGGAGGGCGGTGCTATGCTGCCATGTGCGGCTATTAACTCTTTAGTTCTCTGCTGTTAAAGCTGACAGCAGCATCTAAAAGGACCTTTTAAACCGTCTCTGGTGGTCTAGTGGGGTGGATTGTATCTCTTAAAGATGGCTATTTTAGGCCTTGAGGGGGTTATCTAGCACTTTAGCAATGATGACCTATCAATTTCAGATTGGTGCGAGTCACTGTCACTGCCAGTCAGGTAAATGAAGGGACTAGGGCACCTATGATAGCACTGCCAATGCCAAATACAGTGGTCCCCCAACATACGATGGCCCCGACTGACGATCGCTTCAACATACGACGTACAATGCTTCTGTGTGTCGGGGCCATCAGCCATCACTGCTTCAGCAGCCGCCAGATAGCTGTTTAATGTTCCCTGTTCTGCCTTTGGTTACGCACATGTCCTCTGTGCTCAGGGCTGCGTGCAGGCCTCCACATTGAGCTCCGTGCAGGCCCTGCCCCCAGTGCAGCCATAGCCAATAGCTTGCAGCATCTTGCTGCAGGCATCCAATGGGCTGCTGGCTCCCCTCGCTTTTCCCTTCCTGTGTTGCTGTAGTGTTTAGGATCGCAATGGAGGATATTCTGTCCTCCCTGCAGCTATCTAGTACAGTACAGTACGTGATGTCACAATACACCCCAAGCATCAATGTTTGAGTCCCTTTGAATTCAATAGGATTCTGCTGCACTGTTCATACAGTGGAATTTACAGTAGAAACCTCTCCCGATTCCGGTGTCGGCAAAAATAATAGACATGTCTATTCTTTTTGTGGATTTCGCTAGGAAATTCACTGCCATTTATGATACTGCACATTTTTGAGTGGTCCGAATGCCCGCCGGATTTCTCTAAATATGTAGTCTTGACTTGCTTTCCATACGGACATTCCGCACATTTTATGCCATGTGAACATGGCCTTAGTGGCAGATTTTCAGATTGCTGGCGGTGACATTGAAATAAATAGTGAAACTCAGTGGAAAATCTGCTTTAAGTTAAAAGCACGTGCACGTACTCGAAATCCATCCTGAATTTCTTTTTTCACCTTCACTTCTCCCAAAAAAGAAAAACCTAATTAGCTAACCAATAAAAATTTTACTCTGCTCCCAAATTAAGCCCTCTTATGACTACATTAATAGAAAAATAAAAGGGAAAACTATTTTACTGATCCTAAAAGCTAAAATTAGTTATTTTACTAAGGGGTTAAAATACACTTAAAGGGGTACTCAATAAACTGTTCGAACGCTGGAGCTGGTAGCTTGTGACATCATAGCCCCACCCCTCATGTCATGCCACGCCCCCTCAATGCAAGTCAATGGGAGGGGCGGAGCGTGACGCCATGAGAGGGCAGGGCTATGACATCACAAGCTCCCAGCTCCAGTGTTCGGAACAGTTTGTTCCTAACGCAGAGCAGTGGAGTACCCCTTTAAGGCACCTAAGTTCTGTGCCTGCTAGATTTACTTGAGGCATAAATGAAAAATCTATAATAAAGGGACATTTTCAAGAGTATTTTCAACTTTTATTGTAGCTGTTAGGGGTTAAATAATACAAATTAAATACATGATACATTTCCTTTTAGCAGTTTTACTTTTGTCAATAAAAGATATATAAAAAAAAAAGCCCAAAGTGTTCCAAAAAAAAAAAAAAAAAGTGTTACATAACATGAAGCTTATTGTGATCTTTAAAGCAGCACCATTCACTCTGTATAACAGTGCAGCCATTTTTTTACAGACCTGACTTAATAAGATCCAGCAGCCCTTTTATACAAACACAGTGATCCCGTGATCTGTCATTTGATCATTGGCAGTAGAACGGGGCAGTACTACTCCTGGAGTTAAAGGCAGGCTGCCCAGAAGATTATAGTCTGTAGGCAGCCAGCAAGCTGTAAGAAAAAAGAAAAGATACAAAATATGCAAGTCAATTTTTTGGATGCCGTACTTGTAGTGCAGCAGCTACAGATACTGATTAAGGTGGGAGGACTATGAGCGGAGGCAGAGTTCTTTCTGGTTCTGGAATGTAAATAAATAAATAGAAATGACGTATGGATATTATTTTCAGACTTCTTCCAAATGAATGAATGCCTAGTTGTGTCAAAGGTTAACTTTGCAGGAAAGAATTTCACCCGCCTCTTCCAAAAGGAAATAGGGTTAATTTTGCTTTATCATTCTATGTAACAAACATGTTGTTCTTTTGCTTCTCTACACCCATCCCCCAACCTACACTACTGCCATCCACCCACACATTTACTCCCACCCTTTTTACATAAAGTCTATTCTCTTCGTTATATCTGGTCACTGTTTGCTCACATCACATTTGGGACGTGACACGTGTGTGTGTGTGTGTATGTATATATATATATATATATATATATATATATATATATATATATATATATATATATATACACAGTATTTTACATAAGCGTGTACACCACTCACATTTTTGTTAATATTTTACTATATCTTTTATTGTGACAATACTGAAGAAATAACACTGTTACAATGCTAAGTAGTGAGTGCACAGCCTGTATAACAGGGTTTAATGTTGTTGCCCCCCTACAATAACTCAAAACACACATTAAAGGGGTTATGCAGGATCAGAAAACAGAGCTGGTTTCTTCCAAAAACAGCACAACGTCTGTCCCCAGGTTGTGTGTGATATTGCAGCTCGGTTCTATTGAAGTAAATGGAGCCAAGTTGTAATTCCACGCACAACCTGGGTACAGATGTGGTGCTGTTTTTGGAAGACATTAACTATGTTTTTCTATTCCTGGATAACCCGGTTTAAACATTGGCAACAAAAATGAGAACACCCCTAAGTGAAAATGTCCATATTGGGCCCATTTAGCCATTTTTCCTCCCCGGTGTCACCTGCGTGGTATCACGTGTGAATATGGAGCAGATGTCTTAAATGTTGGTGTAATCGCTGTCACACTCTCTAATACTGGTCCCTTAAAGAGCAACATGGCACCTAGTGGCATCCTCTCTGCGGATCTGGAAAAAAAAAGATTTGTTGCTCTACATAAAGATGGCCTAGTCTATAAATGAGACTGAAGATTGTCAAGGCTCTGAAACTGACCATACAGAGGTTTAACATGAGAGGTACCGCTCAGAACAGGCCTCACCATTGTCGACGAAATAAGTCAAAAGGGGCACTCCGGTGGAGTCAACCTGTCAGTGCTCAGACCATACACTGCACCAAATTGGTCTCTATGATTGTTATCCCAAAAGGAAGCCTCTTCTAAACATGAACTGAAATAAAGCCTGCAGTTTGCTGTAGACACACATATTAAAGGCATAGATTACTGAAACCATGTCCTGTGGTCCGATTAAACCAATTTAATTGGACACTGTCAGATATTAAAACTTTTTATATGTTGTATATCTTGGCAAAACATTAACCTTTCTAATATACTTCATAAGAAAATTGTATTTTCTTTTTATAGAAATCATTGCGTATAAAATCATGGCTTTGTCCAAGCTGAAGCACAGACATGGACAAAGTCCAATAGATGAGGCAGGGCTAGAACTCCTCTGAGCTCTCTCATGTCTGATAGGACAGGAGAGAGCCCAGAGGAGTCCTTCCAGACAGGAAAGAGCCCAGAGGAGTCTTACCAGACAGGAGAGAGCTCAGAGGAGTCCTATCAGACAGGAGAGAGCACAGAGGAGTCCTATCAGACAGGAGAGAGCACAGAGGAGTCCTATCAGACAGGAGAGAGCCCAGAGGAGTCCTTCCAGACAGGAAAGAGCCCAGAGGAGTCTTACCAGACAGGAGAGAGCACAGAGGAGTCCTATCAGACAGGAGAGAGCACAGAGGAATCCTTTCAGACAGGAGAGAGCACAGAGGAGTCCTATCAGACAGGGGAGAGCACAGAGGAGTCCTATCAGACAGGAGGGAGTACAGAGGAGTCCTATCAGACAGGAGAGAGCACAGAGGAGTCCTATCAGACAGGAGAGAGCACAGAGGAGTCCTATCAGACAGGAGAGAGCACAGAGGAGTCCTATCAGACAGGGGAGTGCTATCAGACAGGAGAGAGCACAGAGAAGTGCTATAAGACAGGAGAGAGCACAGAGGAGTACTATCAGACAGGAGAGAGCACAGAGGAGTCCTATCAGACAGGAGAGAGCACAGAGGAGTCCTATCAGACAGGGGAGTGCTATCAGACAGGAGAGAGCACAGAGAAGTGCTATAAGACAGGAGAGAGCACAGAGGAGTGCTAGCCCTGCCTCACTTACTGTACTTTGTCCATGCTTGTGCTTCATCTTGGACAAAGCCATGATTTTATAAGCCATGATTTCTATAAAAAGGAAATAACATTGTATTATGAAGTACAGTGGTCCCTCAACATACAATGGTAATTCGTTCCAAACGAGCCATCGTTTGTTGAATCCATCATATGTTGAGGGATTCGTGCAATGTAAAGTATAGGAAGCTGTACTCACCTGTCCCCGCCGCTCCGGACCGCGTCCCACCGCTTCCGATGGTGTCCCTGGGCCTCCACTGGGCTCTCCTGGTCTTCTCCAGTCCTCTGCTGTCTTCCGCAAGGCCTTATTGGGCCTACGTAGCGACGTCATTACGCCGCTGCATACGTCGTTCCTATTGGATGACAGGACTGCGTGTGCAGCAGCATATTGACGTCACCGGAGAAGGCCGAGAAGACAACGGAGGACCAGTGCTGGACCCGAAGGGCACCCCGGAGCATCATGGAGGGGTAAGTAATACTCACCGCACCACACAGGGAACATTAAGCTCCTATCCAGCAGCAGCTTAAGCATTTTGCGCTGCCTGATAGCGCTTAATGCGATGGCCCCGACATAAAAAAGCATCGTATGTCGATGCTGACATCGACATGCGATGGCCTCTGAGAGGCCATCATATGTTGATTTTATCATATGTCGGGGCCATCGTATGTTGGGGGGGTCACTGTATATTAGAAAAGTTAATGTTTTACTGACTAAAAGAAAAACTTACAAAAACTACTTGCTGTTCTTTCTGTTTACTTTTTAACTAAGCATTTTGGTGTGCCAGTTAAGGAATAAATTGACAACTGGGCTTGTAATTTTCCTGCACTGACACTGTCCAATAAGCAGCTTGGGTAGTGAGATCCTACAATATCTGTATGAACCCATTTACACTACGTTTTACGACTACGTTGGGATACCTGCAAAAAAGTATTATGAGCGTTCATGGCCTGCAGAAGGAACACAGCTGCAAGCAGCAGGGCAATGACTAGATCACCGGTACTGGCGAAACACTGTCCAGATCCAGACCGTGGCTGCCAATCATTTTGTCCAGGAAACTGGTCAGAGAAGGCATCCTCTCTTCCCACATTCAATTGTATCTGTGACACCAATACAAATAAATAGCTGAGCGAGGAAACACTCTGCTTCCTGCTTCTTCTATGATGCAGGCGATGAGATTAGCACTGCCTACATCATTCTGCTCTTGCCATGTCTGACTAAAAGAGGTCAGAACCTGGGGCCTCAGCGGGACCTGGAACAGGGGAGTATTTTCAGGGGATCCCCAACCTTTAGATCTCCAGTTGTTGCAAAACTCTCTTTATGCTCTTCTGTCTGTGCATGATGGGAGTTGTAGTTTGAAACAGCTGGAGATTCACAGGTTGGGAAATAAGTATTGTAACAGTTGCACAGTTCATATGGGGAGGAAGGGGGTGTCATAGGGGTACAGTCTATATGGAGGGGGCATAGTGGCACAGCTCGGGGGCATATTAGTACAGTTCATATTGGGTGGTATAGTAACATAATTTGAGAGGGCTAAGACACCTTGCTCATTGTTTTAAGGGACACAGAGGTATAATTATGTTCAGGGCACAATGTTTGGCACAATTATATTTGACGGCCCAGCATGTAGTAATATACTACTTAGGAGCACGGTGTGTGGTAGTATTATACTCGGGAGCACGTTGTGTGGCATTATTATACGCGGGAGCACGGTGTGTGGCAGTATTATACGCGGGAGCACGGTGTGTGGCAGTATTCTACTCGGGAGCACGGTGTGTGGCAGTATTCTACTCGGGAGCACGGTGTGTGGCAGTATTCTACTCGGGAGCACGGTGTGTGGCAGTATTCTACTCGGGAGCACGGTGTGTGGCAGTATTCTACTCGGGAGCACGGTGTGTGGCAGTATTCTACTCGGGAGCACGGTGTGTGGCAGTATTCTACTCGGGAGCACGGTGTGTGGCAGTATTCTACTCGGGAGCACGGTGTGTGGCAGTATTCTACTCGGGAGCACGGTGTGTGGCAGTATTCTACTCGGGAGCACGGTGTGTGGCAGTATTCTACTCGGGAGCACGGTGTGTGGCAGTATTCTACTCGGGAGCACGGTGTGTGGCAGTATTCTACTCGGGAGCACGGTGTGTGGCAGTATTCTACTCGGGAGCACGGTGTGTGGCAGTATTCTACTCGGGAGCACGGTGTGTGGCAGTATTCTACTCGGGAGCACGGTGTGTGGCAGTATTAGAAAGTAAAAAAGAAAAGTAAAAAAATGGGGAAAATCCCCTCCTCCAATAAAAATGTAAAATGTCCCTTTTTCCTATTTTACCCCCAAAAAGTGTAAAAAAAATAAATTAATAAAATTAATAAATCTATTTGGTTTCGCCGCATGTGTAAATGTCCGAACTATCAAAATATAATGTTAATGATTCTGTACAGTGAACAGCGTGTAAAATAAATAAATAAAAAAAAGTCCAAAATTGCTTTTTTGTCACATCATATTCCGAAATTTTTTTAAATAAAAAATGTATTAGAAGTTTTATACACGCAAATGTGGTATCAATAAAAAGCACAGATCGCAGCGCAAAAAATGAGCCCTCATGCCGCCACTTATACGGAAAAAAAAAGGTATAGGTCGTCAAAATCGAGGGATTTTAAACGTACTAATTTGGTTAGAAAGTTTGCGATTTATTTAAAGCGGTACAATAATAGAAAAGAATATAATCATGGGTATCATTTTAATTGTATCGACCCACATAATAAAGAAAACATGTCATTTTTACCATAAATTGTACTGCGTGAAAACAAAACCTTACAAAATTAGCAAAATTGCGGTTTTCTTTTTAATTTCCCCACACAAATAGTATTTTTTGGTTGCACCATACATTTTATGGTAAAATGAGTGATGTCAACTGGCCTCGCAAAAAACAAGCCATCATACTAGTCTGTGGATGAAAATATAAAAAAGTTATGATTTTTAGAAGGCGACGAGGAAAAAGGGGTTTAATTTTGTGACTGCATTTTTTTTTATTTACTGTGGGCCTCCAAATTCAGTAGAATTCCTAGCAGCTTACTTGTTCCCTATCCACAACATAGGGGTGTAAGTATGTGATCTGTGAGGGATCAGACCACTAGGACCCTCACTGATCATGAACCGAGGTCCAATCGAATGGAGGGGCAGCGCTTATGTTTGCCTGCTGCTCCATTCACTTTCTATGGGACTTCTGAAGATAGTCAAATACAGTGCTTGGCTATCTTTGGACATCACCTGTGGTAGTTGAGCATATGCTACATATACATATTCGCAGTCACATTTGCTAAATTTCTTTGATGTGATTGGTTGTGACTTCTTTTGAAACCACTTTTGTGAGTACTTTTTCATGCTATGGTTAAGAGACGTTTTATGGGCTGAAATGTTGTCCTGCATCTCCTATGGATTTTCTATTGACTCTGGTTTTCCTCCTCTTAGGGTGCGTTCCCACAGGGCGTATACGCAGCGTATTTGACGCTGCGCAAAATGTATGGCAGCAGCGGGAAATACGCTGCGTATCCCTTGCTCACTATACACACAGGGCTTTCCGGCGGCAGCCCTATGTGTGTAGTGAGTTTTGGAGGCGGGGCCGTGTGCCGGCGTATCTGTGACGCGCGGCTCCGCCTCCAAAACTCACTACACACATAGGGCTGCCGCCGGAAAGCTCTGTGTGTATAGTGAGCAAGGGATACGCAGCGTATTTCCCGCTGCTGCCATACATTTTGCGCAGCGTCAAATACGCTGCGTATACGCCCTGTGGGAACGCACCCTTAATCTGGATGTTGGATTTGCGTTGTTGTGCAGTAGGAGACTTTTTGATGTGCCAAAACTGATCTCATTATTATTTATGTACTGGTTTTGTGTTTCGTCCAGCATAGACTATCCTAGACCACCTTTGGCCCCAGTTGCTACATAGATATAATGCAGTCACATGACTTGGAAGTACAAGGTTTTGTCTGAATTATTCTGAAAATGAAGTAGTAGGTTTCTACAGTGTGTCAGATGAAGTGGCTATCTGTATGTGTGGTATTTTTGAGTACTTTTGACCATTTGACATTATATTAGGGTATGTTCACAGGGGGAGATTTATCAACAACAGTGCAAAGGAAAAGTTGCCCATAGCAACCAATCAGATTGCTTCTTTCATTTTTAACAAGGCCTCTGCAAAATGAAAGAAGCCATCTGATTGGTTGCTATGGGCAACTGGGCAACTTTTCCTCTTGACAGATTTTGATAAATCTCTCCCACAATGAGTAATGTGAACGGAATCTTTGCTCACAGAATTCCGTGAGTGGAGATTCCATCTGGCGGCACTGTGCCGTAACCATTGACGGCTATGCAGTGCTCACGGACGTTTGCTCAAAAAATGAGCATATTTTTTCTTTGCGTTGATAAATTCCAGCAGTGGAGTTGTCCGCCGCTGAAATTCTGCAGTGTAAAGGGGTCTGCCGAAGAACCATTTACACTAATGTTAGGAGTTCACTCAGTGTGAACATACCCTTACACAAAGGTGTGCACCATCATGTGATGTCATGAGGAAGAGGGGGCGGCAAGATGTGCAGGAACACCAACCTATTTGTTTAATTTCTTTTTTCTCATTGTATCTGTTCAATGGTAGCATATACTGTAAATGCTACAAAGGATCCTTTGTAGAGCAGAGAGCCAAAGGAAAGAGCTGTACCTGCTCTGAAGGGCTTTGCGCAGCCATGTTATACATGGGAAATAATGTGCAGATGCCCTCCACTTTTAAAAGACTTAAAAAAATCAAAAAAATAAGGGCTTTTTAGCTTCCTTGTTGGCTAACATAAGATTACCAGGGAACATATTTTTTTTTAACCTGAATGATTTGGAAGCGGAAATGGAGGCCTTGCTTCAGTAAATGAGGGTTCCAGTTTTTGACCACAGAGAGATAAGTGGGAGCATCAGTCAAACCCAGAGTGCTCTCATTCATCTGTTTCTAATGCCCTCATTCATTTCTAACGGTGTAAAGAAAAACAGCAAAATGTTGATGTATCACTCCACAATATCCATATCCTTGACAAAGGGCTGATTATTACCTGTGTTATGTATGTATGTAAAATAATCCCTCTGGGTATTCCAGCATGCTTCTATGCTTTAGTGTCTTTGTTTTTGATAGAACTCTGTGTACTTGTGCACTTTTCCCTTGTTAGAATAAATAAACCAGTAGTAATGTACACAGAAACTCTGCGTGTAGTGCCAGGCACATCTGAAGGACGGCTTCTTATTTCCCTTAAACTGTTCACTGCTGCTTTTACATTTAAGCTATTTGCGAGCTGATTTTATGTTTTGCTTGTTTTTTGGTCCTAAAACGTTCCAAAAAAAGTTGTACGGTAAAATAAATAAAGGCGCAAAAATAATTTTTTTCCCTAGTGGAAAAGCACCATTTTGTTCTCACATTTCAATTTTAAAACTGTAATTGCTATCGCTGTTTAATTGGGCATCTGTCACGCCCCCTCCCATAGGCTTGCATTGTGAAGTCACACGGGGCAGAGCCTTGAAATCACAACGCTCCGGCCCCGTGATCGACAGGAATCAGACCCGGAGCGAACATGCTCCGGGGACTGAGTTTAACGGGGTGCGGCGGGACCCCCGCGATCAGGCATCTTATCCCCTATCCTTTGGATAGGGGATAAGATGTCTAAGCGCCGGAGTACCCCTTTAAAAATATGAGAGAGGCCCCTAATTTTCATCATCATAGGTATACGTAAACTATAAGAGACATAATGAGAAAAAAATCCATAAAATCATTGTCTGATTTTTTAAGAATTTACTTGCAAATATGGAGGAAAATAAGTATTTGGTCAATAGCAAAAGCTCATCTCAATACTTTGTTATATACCCTTTGTTGGCAATGACAGAGGTAAAACATTTTCTGTAAGTCTTCACAAGGTTTCCTCCACTATGAAAGACCTAATGAGAAAAAAAATCCATAAAATCACATTCACATTGTCTGAAAATAAGTATTTGGTCAATAACAAAAGTTCATCTTAATACTTTGTCATTGCCAACAAAGGGTATATAACAGAGGTCAAACATTTTCTGTAAGTCTTCACAAGGTTTTCACACACCGTTGCAGGTATTTTGGCCTATTCCTCCATGCAGATCTCCTCTAGAGCAGTGATGTTTTGTGGCTGTCGCTGGGCAACACGGACTTTCAACTCCCTCCAAACTTTTTCTATGGGGTTGAGATCTGGAGACTGGCTAGGCCACTCAGGACCTTGAAATGCTTCTTATGAAGCCACTCCTTTGTTGACCGGTTGGTGTGTTTGGGATCATTGTCATGCTGAAAGATCCAGCCACGTTTCATCTTCAATGCCCTTGCTGATGGAATGAGGTTTTCACTCAAAATCTCACAATACATGGCCCCATTCATTCTTTCCTTTACACGGATCAGTCGTCCTGGTCCCTTTGCTGAAAAACAGCCCCATAGCATGATGTTTCCACCCCCATGCTTCACAGTTCTTTGGGTGCAACTTGGCATTCTAGCTCTTCCAAACAGGACGAGTTGAGTTTTTACCAAAAAGTTCTACTTTGTTTTCATCTGACCATATGACAATCTCCCAAATCTCTTCTGGGTCATCCAAATGTTCTCTAGCAAACTTTAGATGGGCCCGGACATGTACTGGCTTAAGCAGGGGGCACTGCATTATTTGAGTCCCTGGCGGCGTAGTGTGTTACTGATGGTAGTCTTTGTTACTTTGGTCCCAGCTCTCTGCGGGTCATTCACTAGTTTCCCCCGTGTGGTTCTGGGATTTTTGCTCACAGTTATTGTGATCATTTTGACACCACGGGGTGAGATCTTGCGTGGAGCCCCAGATCGAGGGAGATTTTCATTGGTCTTGTATGTCTTCCATTTTCTAATAATTGCTCACACAGTTGATTTCTTCACACCAAGCTGCTTGCCTATTGCAGATTCAGTCTTCCCAGCCTGGCGCAGGTCTACAATTTTGTTTCTGGTGTCCTTCGACAGCTCTTTGATCTTAGCCATAGTGACAGGTGTCTTTTATACTGATAACAAGTTCAAACAGGTGCCATTAATACAGGTAACGAGTGGAGGACAGAGGAGACTCTTAAAGAAGAAGTTACAGGTCTGTGAGAGCCAGAAATCTTGCTTGTTTGCAGGTGACCAAATACCTATTTTCCACCATAATTTGCAAATAAATTCTTTAAAAAATCAGACAATGTGATTTTATGGAATTTTTTTTCTCATTATGTCTCTCATGGTTGAGGTATACCTATGATGAAAATTACAGGCCTCTCTCATCTTTTTAAGTGGGAGAACTGGCACAATTGCTGGCTGACTAAATACTCTTTTGCCCCACTCTACATTGTGGAACCGAGCAAACAAATGTTACTCTATATTGTAAATGTTTTGATAAAGATCATTTATATACTTGCTGTAATAGATAAAAGAAGTTAGCGATTTCTTCCAGATGTGTTAGTGTGCTGCAGGTGTGTTGGACATACTGTTTAATCAAAACCGTTAGAGATGTGGTTCTTCCTTCAGTTTAAGTTCCCTGTTACATTGTTTTCCACCAGTTACGTGCTTGTTGAAGACTTGTTATTTAATGTTATCATGATTCCTCAATAACAGTTATTATGGAGGTGTAGTATTTAGATTTATTACTAAAGGAGATGAAAACATTATTCCATCCGGGGTAAATAGCTCATAGCTTGTGTCCTTGAGTAACCTTCACTGAAATGGATGAACTGTATTGAAATACCACTGATCAAACACTTATTACTTTTTTTAATTAGGACTCCCGTCCATCCCTAAGAATAGGTCCCCATTTCTTCTGGGATAGTTTGCTATGTATTCCTAATCATTCATTTTTAGTGAATGGGTCCTGTTGTTGCACCCCCACCATTTATGGCATATTTAATTTTGGGACAAATAGACAATAGGCTTGATATACAGTTTTGTTTATCAGTATATTTTTGTAATAAATTGTATAGTATAAAGTGCTGTTACATACCACAAAAGAGAGATTTGTTCCATACAACTGGGTACAAGGTTGTCTTCTGGCCCAATGGAGGTCAAAAGCACAAATGAGCGTTTTGCTTGTTCATCTGCTGCTCCTTGGCTCTGTTACATGTGATAGGGCCCTAAGGGTGCAAGAGCTGCGGAAGTTAAGGCAACCACAATTTAAGAATATAAAAACATTGTATCTGTTTTTCTATTTCTCACTCTTTCTAGGCTCTAGGGGAAAAAAAAAAGACGAAAAATGTAGACCAGAACTGGTGCATGGGTTGGATATGATTTGTCATTAGATGTCAATGGATACATCTAGATATAGGATTCTATATGACTTTTAGGTATAAAATTGTATGACCTAGACAAGTAAAAATGATTATGTAAAGGCAGCCTTCGTCGTGGCCAAATAACTTTTTCCCCTCTGACATTTTACACAACGGATACTTGATATTTTCCTTGTATTTAAGGTGTTGTCCAGGTTTAGACCAACATGCCTGCTTTCTACAGCATAGCATTTTTCCATGGGTTGTGTGTAGTATAAAAGGGCAGCCTCATACACTTCTATGGAGCAGATCTGTAATGCCAGACACAACCTGTGGACAGATGTGGTGCAGTTTTTGGAAGCAGGCAGGTTTTTCCTGGACAGACCCTTTTAACTTCAAAGGAAAAAAAAAAAAAGTCCTGTGGAGACTAATACAACTGGGACATTACAGCATTCAATATATGTCTAATCGATGATATGGATACACCTTTTCGATCTGCACCCTATGGCTAGTTAGGGGCTTTGTCAAACACAAGTGACTTTAGACAGAATGTTAATCCTTGCACTGAATGGTGGTTGGTGTGGCTCTTTGTGTGTGTGCGTGACACCCAGGTTTGTGGACAACGTGGCAACAAAAGAAATGCCGTTGAGAGTACGTGGCAAATCTCTGAATAACAGACGCCCCCGCCTCCCTGACCCCCCCTCATTTGTGGGAAGGAAACCCAATACTTTTCTGTTCTGTTTGTTCCTTTATTCTTGGAATAAGATTCTTGTTTCTGAACCACTTAGGTTAACCCCGACACTTCCAGTTTTCATATGCTTTACATTAATTGCATATATTTTTGGAGTGAAGTTAAATAGGCCTCAGTGCTGGCTGCCTTAGTAATGTGGATGAGCCTTCTCGCTGTCATAAATTTGTTGTGCTAGCATGGCAGGAAAAAGGAACAACTTGTTATTTGAAGGTCATACAAGGCCA
Organism: Hyla sarda; assembly: GCF_029499605.1. Classification (NCBI taxonomy): domain Eukaryota; kingdom Metazoa; phylum Chordata; class Amphibia; order Anura; family Hylidae; genus Hyla; species Hyla sarda. The sequence goes on from NC_079189.1 coordinate 300,587,991, forward strand.
TATTAAATGTTCGAGTATGTGAAAGTCAGAACATACACCCATACTGAAGTCTTCATAACCTGTTGCAACCCTCACATAATTGTGTAACTGATCTTAGTACTTCCAATACTATATCTAGTATGTACCTTCATAGTAAACAATTTATGTACCTTTTTAAGACCCTTTTATATGGGCCAATTATGGAGCAGATGAGGGTTCCTCTGAACACGTGTTCCCAATAATCAGTCGACAAAAAAGCAAACGCTCATTCATTGGCTGATTGGATCTTTTGTGTGGCCATTTAAATTATAGCTAGCGGCTGCCCATTACCCTGTGTAAACAGGGGATGTGTGGCCAACAGTGATTAATTTAAAGGGCTGAGAGGGATCCAGTCGTCAAGCCTGCTAGAACTAAATAGACACGTAATGGAACCTGGACATCTTATGGATGACCGAGTTATCCAGCCATAATGTTGGCAGATAGCCTTTGCAAATAAATACCACTTTGGACAGAAAAAAAAGACTGTCAGATGCATGGAAGAATCATATCAGAGTACAGCCAGGGATAACGTCCGATCGATCACCTACTGGCTGATATAACATAGACTTCAAACCCCATACTAAAGTATACATCATGGTAAATACTCGGAGATTGATCTGCAGTACAGGAATTCCAAACTGCAGCATTTCCACTTTTGTTGTGCATTTTCGCTCCTTTTCTGAATCTTCAATGGATTAGGGTAAATTTTGCTGTGAAAAGGCACATGTAATACAATCCCACATGTGGCCTTACCCTTATAGTGTGAGGAGTACAGGAGAAATGTGTAACAACTGGTAAGGGCTTTTGCTTACTAGTGTCATGAAGTAATAATCTGTGTAGCCATAAATCAGTCAACATACGGTATAAGGGTGTTTTTTGTCTACAAAGTGGACTTAGACTGTGGCTACACCAAGGACATAGAACGTCATGCATGTATAGTCATAGGCAGCATTAAATAGCCAATACAGTTTAGTATGGACAATTGGATATGTATTAGTAAATAAACACATTTCAAGCCCTCTTTAAGATAGAAAACATGCATTGATAATAAAGCAAAGCAATTCCCAGACTACTTGAGATGGATCACAGACTACGTCAATAACTTTAAGTTTTTTTTTCTTTTCATTGTATAGCAGTTTTAGCAGTCTGGTCAGGTGTTTTTTTTTTTTTTTTGGTAGGAGACTGGAAAATATACAATATACAGTGATCCATCAACTTACAATGGCCTCAATATAACATAATTTCAACATACAATGGTCTTTTCTGGACCATTGTAACCAGACTCAACATACAATGCTACAGACAGTCCAGCTCTGCAAAATGTGTCAATGGCTCAAAGAACTGACCAAACAGAATGGACATTTTACTGGTAAACCCCCTGTATTACAGAAGTGTATGCACAATCTGGTAGCACCTCCTGCAATACAGGGAGGTACTACATGTAATCTACTAGCCTTTACCTGTGCCACAGTTAGCTGCTCCTTTGGACACCAGGTAAGGGTGGCTCCATGTTACTTTTTTAGGACATTGCGTATACTGTACAGGACCCTGAAGAAGCTCCTGTCCTCTACATAGACAGTGATTTACAGCTTCCATCAGATCTTTCTTACTTTTATATATAAGGACTTGCTTAATCTATATTAGTTATCTACTTATTTTTGTTTAATCCTCACTTTTTCCTATTTTTGGATGACATTTTGGTGGCTTCAGAACCAATTACCAGGTTTGCATAGTTATGGTCTCAACATACAATGGTCATCCTGGAACCAATTAATATTGTAACTTGAGAGAACACTGTATAACGTGTAAAAAAATTTTTGAATATAAGGTTTTAATATAGGTCTGTCTGGCAATTTTAGTGCATCTCAAGTCCGACATTATCACTGCCTAAATCTATGGAGTGAAAAGGTTAGAGTTGGCTACTGGTGATGCCGTAAACTTCACAGGGTTATAACTACAGATTTCAGTGGGTTTCAGGACAGGCGGTACAAACTCAACTTTTGACATGTCTGAACAACACTAGTGTTTTGAGGTATGCAAAGATGCCAGGATATAAAATTCTGTGTTGGATTCTTATTTATTTTACTATTTGTTGAGGCCATCAGTTTCTGTAGTATAACCAATTGAAATAGTGAGATTGACTGATGTATTTCAATTTACAATTGTACTTCCTAACACATTTGTTTTTCTATTCCCTAGTTTGTCCCAGTATGGATATCCGGAATAACTTGACACGATTTGATGATTTGGAGGAATGTACTGTGATCGAAGGCCATCTTCAAATTTTGCTTATGTTCACCACCCAACGTGAAAACTTCAAAGGGTTGAGTTTTCCTAACCTTACAATGATAACGGATTACCTCCTTCTCTTTCGCGTTTACGGCCTGGAAAGCCTCAAAGACCTTTTTCCAAATCTTACTGTCATCCGTGGTAAGAGACTCTTTTTCAACTATGCCCTGGTTATTTTTGAGATGGTTCACCTAAAGGAGATTGGGCTACACAGTCTTATGCATATAAGCAGGGGCTCTGTCAGGATTGAAAAGAACAATGAACTTTGTTACCTTTCCACTATTGACTGGTCAAAAATTCTTGAGTCTGTTGAGGACAACTACATTCAACTCAATAAAGATGACAAAGAAGAATGTGGGGATGTGTGTCCAGGTGCTTTAAAGGGAAAGAATAGCTGCCCATCTACAGTAATAAATTCAGTTTTCGGTGCTCGCTGCTGGACACAGGATCACTGTCAGAAAAGTAAGATTATTATTATTTTTTTTTTTATTAGTTATGAAGCTAATACTGAAAGCTTACCTGTCATACCCTACAAAAAAGGTTATATGTTACTCCATACATAATCCTAATCGTGTACATACGTCTATAATTCTCTCACAAATACCTTCTATCTTATGCTCAATTGCTTTGTCATCCTGTCCTCACTCTGCATGACTCATCTGAATTCCTGAGTGCTGGGTTTCTGCATCCAGTCACTGCAGTCATATATGACTGGAGTGAGCACAGAGGGGTGCCAGTCCCACCCTCATTTACTGGACTTTGTCCAAGCCTGTGGACAAAGATGATGATGTAGCCAGATAGGATTATGCTCTGGATTGTATGAGCTTTTTTTTTTTTTTTTTTTATATCAGCTATGGTTTCTACAAAAATAAAATTCTCTTATGATGTATATTAGAAAGGTTTATGTTTTGTCAAGATGTACAGGCAGCAGAGTTCCCCCACAGGGTACTCCCGTGGAAAACTTTAATTTTTTATTTTTTAATCAACTGGTGCCAGAAAGTTGAACAGATTTGTAAATTACTTCTATTAAAAAAAATCTTAATCCTTCCAGCACTTATTAGCTGCTGAATACTACAGAGGAAATTATTTTCTTTTTGGAACACAGAGCTCTCTGCTGACATCATGACCACAGTGCTCTCTGCTGACATCTCTGTCCATTTTAGGAACTGTCCAGTGTAGGAGAAAATCCCCATAGCAAACATATGCTGCTCTGGACAGTTCCTAAAATGGACAGAGATGTCAGCAGAGAGCACTGTGGTCATGATGTCAGCAGAGAGCTCTGTGTTCCAAAAAGAAAACAATTTCCTCTGTAGTATTCAGCAGCTAATAAGTACTGGAAGGATTAAGATTTTTTAATAGAAGTAATTTACTAATCTGTTTAACTTTCTGGCACCAGTTGATTTAATAAAAAAAAGTTTTCCACAGGAGTACCCTAAATTAGATGTTTTTGTGACAAAAAAGGGTGGTAGACTTTGTTTGTTTTCCAGAGAAATAACAACATTGTGCCAGATAGTCTTCCTTTAGGAACTTGAACTTCCTGTAGGTCATTATTGTGATTGTCTCCAGGAAACCATAGCCTTTAAATATAGTAGAGTTCACTGACGCTGCATAGTATGTGCTGGGTCCGTTTCCTGTTTGGGATTTGTGATATCCTATTAATGACTTCCTATTTCGGCAGTACACCTTTGGGAATGAAATGTCTTTAACTAAGCAGGGGACATGCTTTCACTAAAACAAGTTTATTTTGTGTGTGTGTTTTGTGTATGTTATTTAACAAAAAAAAAGAAACTGAATTCATTCATAAAAGAAGAACTCTCCACTGACAAGCCCATTTCCTTTCATTATAAGGCACACCATATGTGAATTTAGCTTTACAATATGTAGTGATTGGAGGCCTAAGGAACAGTACAAGCTTCGGTTGATATATTCATGTGAGCTGGGCTTGTCCCCATTTTACTAAAGCTGCTCATAAATGTACTTGCATTTCCATCATTTTTAACCCCTTAAGGACCCTTGACATACGCGTACGTCATGATACCCTGGTACTTAAGGACCCATGACGTACTAGTACGTCATGGACAATTCCGGTCCCCGCCGGGCGGGGAGCGGACCGGGATGCCTGCTGAAATCATTCAGCAGGCATCCCGTGCAAATGCCCAGGGGGGTCATTAGACCCCCCCATGTCGGCGATCGCAAAAAAACGCAAGCAAATTCACACTTGTGAATCGCTGCGATTCCGGTGATGTGGGTCACTGGTGACCCGCAGACCCGGAGATACAAGGTGATCGGGGGTGTAGGATACACCCCCGATCACCTCCTGTATCTATGGGGAGGTGGTGATTTCGTCACCCCTCCAGGATCGCTGCTATTGGCAGGGGAGGGGTTAACCGCATCCTCCTGCAGCTCCCGCGGCTGGCTGGGTTCAGTCAACGGTCAGAGCTGCTGGAGGAAGACCGGTACCCCCCCTCTGCTGAGATCGGAGCCCCCACAGAAGTAAAGAAGCCCCCCATAGATCAGGGAAAGAATACAATCCAGGGAAAGGTAGGGTAAAAAGTAAAATAAAAGTTAAAAAAAGTTAAAAAAAAATTTCCCCCCCCTGATGGGTCCCCAAGGGTCCGCCGCAATTTTTCAGTGTGACCCGGGCCCTATTTAGGGGTTCAGGGCGCTGCATTTGGCCCCCCATTTTTTTTTTGGGGCCGCAGCGCTTCCCCCCCCATACAGTTTATAGTTACACCAATCATACACAGTACATACTCCACCCCCCCCCTAACACACCGCCACCCCCCCCCCCCAACACACCGCCACCCATCCCCCCGACACCGCCACCCCACCACACCACCAGCCCCCGCCAGCGTAGAAAAAGGCGATGGCTCGCCAGGCATTTTCGGCAGCGGAGGCATACGCTTTTCTTGCCTCCGATTCCGAATCTGCCAGTGAGGGCGATGAAGATCCAATATTCCTGTGTTCTTCATCGTCCTCCTCATCATCTATTAGTGATGATGAGTCCCCTGTACGGCAGTGGAGACGCCGCCAGGCGAGGCCACGCACCCCCTATGATAGCGGCCCAGTGGTCAGCACTAGTACAAGCGACAATGCCGCTGGTACTAGGAGTCCGACCCCCCAGACAAGTTTACCGGGGCCCCCTCTTTTTTGGCCAGGCCCAATGAATGGCACGCCATTGATGCAGGAGAGATGAGGACATTTTGGGGCCTCTTGCTGCATATGGGCCTGGACAAAAAGCCTAGTGTCAGGCACTACTGGAGCGGGGACGTCCTAGTCAAAACCCCGCTTTACACAGTATGGCCATGACACGGAAGCGGTTCGAGGCCATTCGGAAATGCCTTAATTATGCAGATAATGAGGCATGTCCACCCCGAAGTGATCCCACCTATGACCGGCTTTACAAAGTGAGGCCGGTCATCGATCACTTTGGGGCCAAATTTTTGGAGGCCTACATACCGCTCAGGGACCTCTCGGTTGATGAGTCTCTTATCAGTTTTAACCCCTTAAGGACACATGACGTACTGGAACGTCATGTGTCCACTCCCGATCTATAACGCGGGGCCACGGCGTGGCCCCGCGTCATAGCGGTTCGGGCCCGGCCTCTAACAACGGCCGGGACCCGTGGCTAATAGCGCGCGGCATTGATCGCTGTGCCGCGCGCTATTAACCCTTTAGACGCGGCGTTCAAAGTTGAACGCCGCGTCTAAAGTGAAACCGAAAGCATGCTGGCTAGCTCAGTGGGCTGTTCGGGATAGCCGCGGTGAAATCGCGGCATCCCGAACAGCTGACAGGACAGCGGGAGGGCCCCTACCTGCCTCCTCGCTGTCCGATCGCCGAATGACTGCTCAGTGCCTGAGATCCAGGCATGAGCAGTCATGCGGCAGAATCATCGATCACTGGTTTCTTATGAGAAACCAGTGATCAATGTAAAAGATCAGTGTGTGCAGTGTTATAGGTCCCTATGGGACCTATAACACTGCAAAAAAAAAGTGCAAAAAAAAAGTGAATAAACATCATTTAACCCCTTCCCTATTAAAAGTTTGAATCACCCCCCTTTTCCCATAAAAGAAAAAACACAGTGTAAATAAAAATAAAAATAAACATAAATGGTATCGCCGCGTGCGGAAATGTCCGAATTATAAAAATATATCGTTAATTAAACCGCACGGTCAATGGCGTGCGCGCAAAAAAATTCCAAAGTCCAAAATAGTGCATTTTTGGTCACTTTTTATATCATGAAAAAATGAATAAAAAGCGATCAATAAGTCCTATCAATGCAAAAATGGTACCGTTAAAAACTTCAGATCACGGCGCAAAAAATGAGCCCTCATACCGCCCCATACACGGAAAAATAAAAAAGTTATAGGGGTCAGAAGATGACAATTTTAAACGTATTAATTTTCCTGCATGTAGTTATGATTTTTTCCAGAAGTCCGACAAAATCAAACCTATATAAGTAGGGTATCATTTTAATCGTATGGACCTACAGAATACATATCAGGTGTCATTTTTACCGAAAAATGTACTACGTAGAAACGGAAGCCCCCAAAAGTTACAAAACAGCGTTTTTTTTTAAATTTTGTCGCACAATGATTTTTTTTCCCGCTTCACCATAGATTTTTGGGCAAAATGACTGACGTCATTACAAAGTAGAATTGGTGGCGCAAAAAATAAGCCATCATATGGATTTTTAGGTGTAAATTTGAAAGAGTTATGATTTTTTAAAGGCAAGGAGCAAAAAACGAAAATGCAAAAACGGAAAAACCTCCGGTCCTTAAGGGGTTAAGGGGAGACTCATCTTCCGACAGTATATTCCCTCGAAGCGGGCACGATATGGCGTGAAGCTCTATAAACTTTGTGAGAGTACCTCCGGGTACACTTACAAGTTTAGAGTGTATGAGGGACGAGATTCCCGTATTGAACCCCCAGATTGTTCCCCCATTCTGGGTGTTAGCGGGAAACTCGTTTGGGAGCTTGTGCACCCATTGATGGATAAGGGTTACCACGTGTACGTGGACAACTTTTATACCAGCATCCCTCTCTTCACACCCCTTGCCGCCAGATCGACGTCCGCTTGTGGGACCGTGCGGAAAAACCAGAGAGGCCTCCCTCTAAATTTGATCCAGACGCCTATTCCCATGGGTGAGTCCCGTGCCCTTACCCATGAAAACCTGTTGCTGGTCAGGTATAAGGATAAGTGGGATGTCCTTATGCTGACCACTATTCATGGTAACGGCAGCTCACCTGTCCCTGTGCGAGGTACCACAACATTGGTCCTCAAGCCCGATTGTATTCTGGACTACAATCGGTATATGGGGGGAGTTGATCTTTCTGATCAAGTCCTCAAGCCCTACATGGCCATGCGAAAAACACGGGTATGGTACAAAAAAGTTGCGGTTTACATGGTACAGGTCCCCATGTACAACGCTTTTGTACTGTCCCAGCATGCTGGCAACACAGGGACATTCCTCCAGTTCCAAGAAGAAGTCCTAAAGGTCCTGATCTTTGGCGACTGGGAAAGATCAGGCCGGACTTCCCAAGGAACTGGAGTTATAGGTGCCAGGATCGTCCCAGGCCAGCACTTTTCAGGTGAAGTCCCCCACACTGGAAAGAAGGGACGATCCCAGAAAAGATGCAGAGTGTGTTACAAGAGGGGTATTCAGAAGGATACCACCACTCAATGTGACACTTGCCCCGATCATCCGGGCCGCTGCATTAAGGATTGCTTCAGGGAGTATCACACTTCCATGAAGTACTACATTTTCCCTTCTCATTTTAATTTTCCATAATTTGACCCCAATGTACCAAGTCCAGAGTACATTCCAAGTTTTAACCCCATAAACCACTAAATTGCCCAAAATAATGTTTCATCTGAAAAAACAAACAAACTGATAAGACCTCTGGGGGTATTTTTTACAAAAAATGGGTCATGGGTCACTGAGTCACTATCATCGGGGACTTTTTATTTTGCCTCAAATGCGCAGCGCTCTCTCTCCACCTGAGCAGGGTGCACATTTGAGGCAACAAGTTAGGGACGGCCACACATATCACATTCCCAGAATGATGATTCAGAGCACAGGGTTTGGGATGGGCATATTTTTAAGTTTTGGCTATGCTCTTGGTCATCATTCTGGGATCATAATGTATAATTTTATGTCCCACTGTACCCCATTTTAGTTATTTAGTGTACCCCAGTTATTTACCCCATGTAATGCCCCTTGAGGGGGGGTCCCACTGTTCTGGCTCCATAGGAGAAAGCCAAAGCTCAAGGACCCTGGCTGATCTCCGGCACCTCTGAGACCAGTGTGCATGCTGTTTACGCCAAGATATGAGGTATGTCCTTACTCCTAAGAAATGTATTTACACATTTACAATGAAATTTTCTCCTTTTACCACTTGTGAAAATGAAAAATTTGGGGTAACCCCAGCATTTTAGTGTAAAAAAAATCCAATTTTTCATTTTCACATCCCGCTTCATAAATATTTATCAAACACCTGTGGAGTGTTAAGGCTCACTGTACCCCTTGTTACGTTCCTTGAGGGGTGTAGTTTCTAAAATAGTATGCCATGTGGTTTATATTTGTTTTGCTGTCCTGGCACCATAGGGGCTTCCGAAATGCGATATGCCCCCCAATTTCAGCAAAATTAGCAAATGTGACTCCTCTTCTGGGCATTGTAGTGCGCCCGCAGTGCACTTGACGTCAACACATGGGGTATTTCCATACTGAGAAAAGATGGGGTTACACATTTTGGGGGGCATTTCTCTTATTACCCCTTGTAAAAATCTTGGGAAAAACCAGTATTTAAGTGGAAAATAAGAATAAAAAATAATTTACACATCCAAAGTCGTCAAACACCTGGGGGGTGTTAAGGCTCACTGTACCCCTTGTTACGTTCCTTGAGGGGTGTAGTTTCCAAAATAGTATGCCATGTGTTTGTTTGTTTTTTCTGCTGTCCTGGCACCATAGGGGCTTCCTAAATGGGACATGCCCCCAAAAAACAATTTCAGAAAAACTCACTTTCCAAAATCCCAAAATTCTGAGCATTGTAGTATGCCAACAGAGCACTTGACGTGCACATATGAGGTATTTCCATACTCACAAGAGATGGGGTAACAAATTTTGGGGGGCATTCTTTCCTATTAACCCTTGTAAAAATTTAAAATTTGGGGGGAAAACTAGCATTTTAGTGAAAAAAAAATAATATATATATATAATTTACACATCCAACTTTAACAAAAAGTTGTAAAACACCTGTGGCGTGTTAAGACTCACTGGACCCCTTGTTACGTGCCTTTAGGGGTCTAGTTTCCAAAATAGTATGCCATGTGGTTTTTTTTTGCTGTCCTGGCACCCTAGGGGCTTCCTAAATGTGACATGCCCCCCAAAAACAATTTCAGAAAAACTCACTCTCCAAAATCCCACTTTTGCTCATTCCCTTTTGAGCCCTCTACTGCGCCCGCTGAACACTTGGCATACACATATGAGGTATGTCCTTACTCAAGTGAAATTGGGTTACACATTTTAGGAAGATTTCTCTCCTTTTACCCCTTGTAAAAATTCAAAAACTGGGTCTACAAGAACATGCCAGTTTAACCCCTTAAGGACCCAGCCCAAATATACCTTAAGGACCCGGCCATTTTTTGAACATCTGACCACTGTCACTTCAAGCATTAATAACTCTGGAATGCTTTTACCTTTCATTCTGATTCCGAGATTGTTTTTTCGTGACATATTCTACTTTATGTTAGTGGTAAAATTTTGTCGATACTTGCATCATTTCTTGGTGAAAAATTCCAAAATTTGCTGAAAAAATTGAAAATTTTGAATTTTTTTAACTTTGAAGCTCACTGCTTGTAAGGAAAATGGATATTCCAAATAAATTATACATTGATTCACATATACAATATGTCTACTTTATGTTTGCATCATAAAATTGATGAGTTTTTACTTTTGGAAGACCTCAGAGGGCTTCAAAGTTCAGCAGCAATTTTCCAATTTTTCACAAAATTTTCAAAATCAGAATTTTTCAGGGACCAGTTCAGTTTTGAAGTGGATTTGAAGGGCCTTCATATTAGAAATACCCCACAAATGACCCCATTATACAAACTGCACCCCTCAAAGTATTCAAAATGACATTCAGTAAGTGTGTTAACCCTTTAGGTGTTTCACAGGAATAGCAGCAAATTGAAGGAGAAAATTCAAAATCTTCATTTTTTACACTCGCATGTTCTTGTAGACCCAGTTTTTGAATTTTTACAAGGGGTAATAGATGAAAAATCCCCCCAAAATTTGTAACCCAATTTCTCTCAAGTAAGGAAATACCTCATATGTGTATGTCAAGTGTTCGGCGGGTGCACTAGAGGGCTCAGAAAGGAAGGACCGACAATAGGATTTTGGAGAGGGAATTTTGCTGAAATGGTTTTTGGGGGGCATGTCACATTTAGGAAGCCCCTATGGTGCCAGAACAGCAGAAAACCCCAACATGGCATACCATTTTGGAAACTAGACCCCTCAAGGCACGTAACAAGGGGTCCAGTGAGCCTTAACACCCCACAGGTGTTTGACGACTTTTCGTTAAAGTCGGATGTGTAAATGAAAAAAAAAATGTTTTCACTAAAGTGCAGTTTTCCCCCAAATTTACCATTTTTACAAAGGGTAATGGGAGAAAATGCCTCCCCAAATTTGTAACCCCCATCTTTTCTGAGTAAGGAAATACCACATGTTAGGACATAAAATGCTTTGCGGGCGAAGTACAATGCTCAGAAGAGAAGGAGTCACATTTGGCTTTTTGAAAGCAACTTTTGCTGAAATGGTTTTTTGGGGGCATGTCGCATTTAGGAAGCCCCTGTGGTGCCAGAACGGCAAAAAATACCCACATGGCATACTATTTTGGAAACTACACCCCTCAAGGAACGTAACAAGGGGTCCTTGAGGGGTGTACCCCACAGATGTTTGACGACTTTTCGTTAAAGTTGGATGTGTAAATGAAATTTTTTTTTTTTTACTAAAATGCAGTTTTTCCCCTAAATTTTACATTTTTACAAGAGTTAATAGGAGAAAATGACCCCCAAAATGTCTAACCTCATTTCTTCTGAGTATGGAAATACCCCATGTTAGGACGTAAAATGCTCTTCTGGCGAACTACAATGCTCAGAAGAGGAGGAGCGCCATTGAGCTTTTGGAAAGAGAATTAGTTTGGAATGGTAGCCAGGGGCCATATGCGTTTACAAAGCTCCCCGTGGTGCCAGAACAGTGGAACCCCCCCACATGTGACCCCATTTTGGAAACTACACCCCTCACAGAATTTAATAAGGGGTGCAGTGAGTATTTACACCCCACAGATCTTTGGAACAGTTGGCTGTGCAAATGAAAAATTGCACACCTGTGGGGCGTAAATTCTCAATGTACCCCTTATTACATTACGTGAGGGGTGTAGTTTCCAAAATGGGGTCACATGTGTCGGGGGTCCATTGTTCTGGCACTATGGGGGCTTTGTAAACACATGTGGCCTTCAATTCCGGACAAATTTACTCTACAAAATCCCAATGGCGCTCCTTCTCTTCTGAGCATTGTAGTTCGCCCCAGAGCACTTTAAATTCACATATGGGGTATGTTCTTACTCAGAAGAGATGGGTTTACAAATTTGGGGGGGCTTTTTTCCTATTTCCCGATGTGAAAATGAAAAAATTAGGGTAACACCAGCATTTTAGTGAAAAAATATAATTTTTTTCATTTTCCCATCCAACTTTAATGAAAATTCGTCAAACACCTGTGGGGTGTTCAGGCTCACTATACCCCTTGTCACGTTCGGTGAGGGGTGTAGTTTCCAAAATGGGGTCACATGTGGGTATTTTTATTTCTTTTTGCGTTTGTCAGAACCGCTGTAAAATCAGCCACCCCTGTGCAAATCACCAATTTAGGCCTCAAATGTACTTGGTGCGCTCTCACTCCTGAGCCTTGTTGTGCGCCCGCAGAGCATTTTACGCCCACATATGGGGTATTTCCGTACTCAGGAGAAATTGCGTTACAAATTTTGGGGGTCTTTTTTTTCCTTTTACCGCTTGTGGAAATAAAAAGTATGGGGCAACACCAGCATGTTAGTGTAAATTTTTTTTTTTTTTACACTAACAGGCTGGTGTAGCCCCCAACTTTTCCTTTTCACAAGCGGTAAAAGGAAAAAAAGCCCCCAAAATTTGTAGTGTAATTTCTCCCGAGTACGGAGATACCCAATATGTGGCCCTAAACTGTTTCCTTGAAATACGACAGGGCTCCGAAGTAAGAGAGCACCATGCGCATTTGAGGACTAAATTAGGGATTGCATAGGGGTGGACATAGGGGTATTCTACGCCAGTGATTCCCAAACAGGGTGCCTCCAGCTGTTGCTAAACTCCCAGCATGCCTGGACAGTCAGTGGCTGTCCAGAAATGCTGGGAGTTGTTGTTTTGCAACAGCTGGAGGCTCCGTTTTGGAAACCCTGCCGTACAAGACGTTTTAAATTGTTTATTGGGGGGGGGGGGGGGGGACAGTGTAAGGGGTGTATATGTAGTATTTTACCCTTTATTAGGTGTTAGTGTAGTGTATTGTTTTTAGGGTACATTCACACTGGCGGGTTACGGTGAATTTCCCGCTAGGAGTTTGCACTGTGGCAAAAAATTTGCCGCAGCCCAAATTTGAAGCAGGAAATTTACTGTAAACCCGCCTATGTGAATGTACCCTGTACGTTCACATGGGGGGGCAAACCTCCAGCTGTTTCAAAACTACAACTCCCAGCAGCATGTACTAACAGACCGTGCATGCTGGAAATTGTAGTTTTGCAACAGCTGGAGGCACACTGGTTGGAAAACCTTCAGTTAGGTTCTGTTACCTAACTCAATATTTTCCAACCAGTGTGCCTCCAGCTGTTGCAAAACTACAACTCCCAGCATGTACTAATCACCGAAGGGCATGCTGGGAGATGTAGTTATGCAACAGCTGGAAGTAGCCAACTACAACTCCCAGCATGCCGAGACAGCTGTTTGCTTTCTGGGCATGCTGGGAATTGCAGTTTTGCAACATCTGGAGAGCTACAGTTTTTAGACCAGTGCACAGTGATCTCCAAACTGTGGACCTCCAGATGTTGCAAAACTACAACTCCCAGCATGTCCAGACAACAAACAGCTATGTGGGCATGCTAGGAGTTGTAGTTTTGCAACATCTGGAGGGATATAGTTTAGAGACCACTGTATAGTGGTCTCAAACTGCAGCCCTCCAGCTGTTGCAAAACTACATATTCCAGCATGCCCAAACAGCTGTCTGGGCATGCTGGGAGTTGTAGTTTTGCAACATCTGGAGGGCTACAGTTAGAGACCACGGTCTCAGACTGTAGCCCTCCAGATCTACTTACCGGCTTCCGTAGGATCCCGGGAGCCGTCATCTTCAGAAGCACGTGACGCCGCCCGCCGATCAACGTCGCCGCAGCCTCCGGACGGGTAAGTGGACGTTGGCGCCCGGTCCCCTTCGGTTCCCCGTTCTGCCCCGCCTATTGTGGGTGGGCAGGACGGGGAAAACGAAAGTTAACCCCCCCGCCCCCGGTCTGCTATTGGTCGTCGTCTCTGAAGATCAATAGCAGGGAGAGGAGGGGTGGCAACCCTGCCACCTCACTCCTATGCCTACAGGGGGATCGTGGGTGTCTTAGACAACCGCGATCCCCCTTCTATTCCGGGTCACCGGGTCACAATAGACCCGTATGACCCGGAATCGGCGCAAATCGCAAGTGTGAATTCACTTGCGATTTGCGCCGATCGCCGACTTGGGGGGGGTCTGATGACCCCCCTGGGCATTTGCACGGGGTGCCTGCTGATTGATATCAGCAGTCACCCCGGCCCGGTCCCTGCCCGGCGCGCGGCGGGGACCGAAATTCCCACGGGTGTATGGATACGCCCTGGGTCCTTAAGTACCAGGACGTCAAGGCGTATCCATACGCCCTAGGTCCTTAAGTGATTAAAAAATGAAGATTTTTAATTTTCTCCTTCACTTTGCTGCTATTCCTGTGAAACACCTAAAGGGTTAACAAACCTTTTGAATATCATTTTGAATACTTTGAGGGGTGTAGTTTATATAATGGGGTCGTTTGTGGGGTATTTCTAATATGAAGACCCTTCAAATCCCCTTCAAAACAGAACTGGTCCCTGAAAAATTTCGATTTAGAAAATTTTGTGAAAAATTGGAAAATTGCTGCTGTACTTTGAAGCCCTCTGTCTTCCAAAAGTAAAAACATGTCTACTTTATGATGCAATCATAAAGTAGACATATTGTATATGTGAATCTATTTATAATTTATTTGGAATATTCATTTTCCTTATAAGCAGAGAGCTTCAAAGTAAAAAAAAAAAATGCTAAATTTTCAACTTTTTTCATCAAATCTTGGAATTTTTCACCAAGAAATGATGCAAGTATCAACAAAATTTTACCACTAACATAAAGTAGAATATGTCACGAAAAAACAATCTCGGAATCAGAATGAAAGGTAAAAGCATCCCAGAGTTATTAATGTTTAAAGTGACAGTGGTCAGATGTGCAAAAAATGGCCGTTTCCTAGAGTGAAAATTGGCTGGGTCCTTAAGGGGTTAATCCAGGTTTCCATGTTAATGTGGCTATATGTTTGTAAAGCAAAAAGGTGAAGGTGCTGTGTGAGGATAGCTTCACTGTTTGCCAGTGCCACTTTTTGACAAAAATAGCAAACCCCTTTAAAGGTCTATTCGCACATACATACATTATCCATTAAAATCTGCAGCATCAAATCCTAAACATCAAATATTTGCAGGATACTGTACAAGTGAATAAACCCTCAGGAAGGGAAGTACGTGCATATCCAATGAACAGGGCGCCTGCGTAATGCTAGAGGCAGAGAGCTTGATCGTTCACTTTCTGCCTCTAGTGACCGCAGTACCTAGCGCTGTGTGAGGCGTCAGGAGTGAGCGCAGGCTCAGAGAACTCACATGGCAGTTGCGCTTTAAGGGTAGGGTCACACACAGCATATTATTTCATGCTGCACAGCGTGAAATACGCTGCATATTCTCCTTTGAGCAGATACATAGGGCTACCGCCAAGTAACTCTGTGTGTGCAGTAGGGTTTGGAGGCGGGTCCAGCGCGTCATAGGAGAATGCGTAGCGTATTCCCCACTGTGCAGTGGATTTCGTGCAGCGTGCTTGTACGCTGTGACCCTTCCCGTTAGAGGATTTTTACACTTATTTGCACAATTCTGTTTGCAAATGTTCCCAGAGTTATAGATAGATACATTGGGAATTGTGTAGGTATGTTTTCTGTATTCCAATACTGTTAGCCTCCCTGTAGCTTAACCCTTTCCTCATGCAGGGATTTTTTGCATTGATGTTTTTGTTTTAGTTATCCACGCTTTACTTGAGCTATAACTTTATTATTATTTTTGTTTTCTGTTTTTTTTTCTGTTGCTAGATGAGTTGTATTTTTAATAGTGTCATTATTTTCTACATTTTATTTTTGGTTTAGTTTTTTCAAAGGTGCAGTATAAAAGACATAATCATTTCATTTTGCAGGTCGAGACAATTATGAAAACGCATTTTAGAATATATATATATATATATTTGATTTGTATTCTTTTTATATTCTTTGTATAAAATGTTTGGGTACATATGACTTCTTGATCACTTTCGGTTCCATTTTCTGGGGAAAGGTGAGGACAGAAAGGACAGAAATTTAAACAGAAAATGAGAGAGAAAAAAACAGAAAATGCCATCAATTTTTACATTTTTACTAATGTCATCACTAGTCCAATAAACTGCAATACTAATGTACTACTTCTGCTAATGTAATTGTATTGTATTGTTCAGGGTGTAATAGGAGTAGTAAGATGACAGACCTGGGGGCTTCAGAAGGCTATTGCCCATGTGCTTGAAATCCCACCCCTTCCAGGGAATGGTCAAAAGGACGCAATCAGGGGAAAATTCACCAATTCAAAGTTATTGGGACCCGTTGGTGTCAGTTGTACAACAGACTGCCCAGCTCCATTGTTTGAGTCTAGAACAGACTCTATGTTGGAGTTCCCAAATGGAGCTCCATCGCACATGTGAACTTAGCATTAGATGCCACGGTCATCTAAGTGGTCAAATAACTTTGATCAGTGTAATCGCTGATCCTGCCCATCGCCTACAGGGATGGACAGCTGTGTTCATTAACAAAACCTTTCTTTGTGTCCTTTTAATACATAAAAATAAGCAACTTTGCAATAGGATTTAATTAAAACCCTATTTTATTTGTTACAGCTCCTGTGCAAACTGAAGTCATATTCCCTTTGATCTGTCCACTTCTGGCTAATTTTTCTTTTTAATAATTTCTTTATTTCTATTAAGCACGAACATACTCCACAGTGCTGTACAGAGGTTGTCACCTTTTATATCTGTCTCTGTCCCAAGTAGATCTTGCTGTCTTCTTTCACAGTTCAGAAATATACTGTACTTAGGTTAAAGGGAAACTGACTGACAGATCAACCCCACTAACCTGAATATACAGGGGATTAGTGTGGCTGATGTAAACTATGTATTCCTTATTCCACTGATCAATATTCATCTCCTTCTTGTTAAAGAAGGATCATGAGGAAAAACATATCCCATATCCAAAGGATAGGAGATAAGTTTAAGATCGCAGGGGGTCCGACCACTGGGACCACCCACAATCTCCTGTATGGGGCCCCGGCTCGGGGTTTGGGAGTGGCTTCTCCCCCCCCCCCCCCCTCCATACATCTATTTGGGAGTGCCAGAGATGGCTCTCTCATAGAGATATATGGTGGGGATGTGGTGCACCCCCCAATCCCCCCCCCCCCCCCCCCCAAACCCCGCCGCCGCTTTGTGCACGGGTCATGATGCGCCACTTCTGGGAAGAGCCAGGGGCCCGTGCATAGATGACAAGAACACAGAGACTCCTTGCAGATGTTAGATTTGACTCCAAGATGGCCGAGCGGCAAAGCAACAGCGCTAGCCACTGAACCGCCATGGTGACTAACCTGCCAAATGGAAGAAGATATGAGATGGCAATTTTACAAGACTTAGCATTTGTTGCACTTTGTTACTATGGAAACAGATAGATAGGAGATGTAGAACAAAACAATTGGACATTTTGTAGAGCTAGGAGTCTATATACACATAGCATCACCAATAATATGATCTAGACCAGGTTTTTACTTGTATCCTATACATCTATATTATATATGCATTGATGCTGCAAAGTTTTAGGTAGTTAAAAAAAAAATTTAATGGGGGAAAAAAAACAAATTGGGAAATGTGTGTTTTAAATTGGTCTAGGAATAGAAATTACTGCAAAACAATCTGGTAATGTATAGTTTACCTGTTGTGCTAGTGCTCAAGGGGTTAAGTGGACAGGAATGCAGACATGACTCACAATTTACAACATACTTCTAAGGTATACTCCACCTTTTTCAGCATTTTCCCACTGCTCACCTGCCACTTGTTTATAAGGGCGTATTTGCACAAGTCTTATTATTTTTTTTTCCTGCATCTTTCATTACTACAATGAAACCTATACGTTTTCATTTAGACATATACTGTACTGCGATGCCCTAATGGATCTGTATACCTGTTATGACAACGGCTTGAGTTATCACAACATGGTAACAATAACAAGGGAGCATCCTCTACATCTAAAGGGAAAAAGGTTTGACCCCAACATACTGTAAATGTGGATTCTTTACTGTAAGAGCAGTGAGACAATGGAACTCTCTAGTCATAGGGAACATAAAACAGTTCAAAAGGGGCCTGGATACATTTCTAGTTGATGATAATAATTATAATAATGTTCATAATAATATGTTAGTTTATGTGCCCACTAGGTTTTTGCCCTTAAAGGGGTACACCACTTGAATTATTATTATTTTTTTAAATCAACTGATGCAAGAAAGGTAAACAGATTTGTAAATTACTTCTATTAAACCCCTTAAGGACCCAGCCCATTTTCACCTTAAGGACCCGAGCGTTTTTTGCACATCTGACCACTGTCACTTTAAGCATTAATAACTCTGGGATGCTTTTTCTTTTCATTCTGATTCCGAGATTGCTTTGTCATGACATATTCTACTTTATGTTTGTGGTAAATTTTTGTCGATACTTGCATCATTTCTTGGTGATAAATTCCCAAATTTGATGAAAAATTTGAAAATGTTGCTTTTTTTTTTTTTTTTTACTTTGAAACTCTCTGCTTATAAGGAAAACGGACACCCCAAATAAATTATATATTGATTGACATATACAATATGTCTACTTTATGTTTGCATCATAAAGTTGACATGTTTTTACTTTTGGAAGACATCAGAGGGCTTCAAAGTTCAGCATCAATTTTCCAATTTTTCACAAAATTTTCAAAATCTGAATTTTTCAGGGACCAGTTCAGTTTTGAAGTGGATTTGAAGGGCTTTCATATTAGTTATACCCCATAAATAACCCCATTATAAAAACTACACCCCTCAAAGTATACAAAATGACATTCAGAAAATGTGTTAACCCTTTAGGTGTTTCACAGGAATAGTGAAGCAGGAAATTCAAAATTTTCATTTTTTACACTCGCATGTTCTTGTAGACCCAGTTTTTGAATTTTTACAAGGGGTAAAAGGAGAGAAATTGCCCTAAAATTTGTAACCCAATCTCTCGAGTAAGGAAATGCCTCATATGTGGATGTAAAGTGCTCTGTGGGTGCACTAGAGGGCTCAGAAGGGAAGGAGCGACAATGGGATTTTGGAGAGTTAGTTTTTCTGAAATGTTTTTTTTTGGGGGGGGGGGGGGTGGGGGGGTCATGTCGCATTTAGGAAGCCCCTATGGTGCCAGAACAGCAAAACAAAAAAATAAAAACCCATATGGCAAACTATTTTGGAAACTACAACCCTCAAGGAACGTAAAAAGGGGTACGGTGAGCCTTTACACCCCACAGGTTTTTGACAAATTTTCGTTAGTCTGATGTGTAAATGATTTTTTTTTCTTACAAAAATGCAGTTTTTTCCCCAAAGTTTACATTTTTACAAGGGGTAGTAGGAGAAAATGCCCACCAAAATTTGTAACCCCATCTCTGGAATATGGAAATACCCATTTTTCATTTTCACGGACCACTGTTCCAAAAATCTGTCAGACACCAGTGGGGTGTAAATGCTCACTACACCCCTTAATAAATTCTGTGAGGGGTGTAGTTTCCAAAATGGGGTCACATGTTGGGGGGGGGGGGCATTTTTTAAACATAAAATGTTAATTTTAAGTTTAAGAAAACGGTATAAGAACGGTATATTTTTGGTGAATGCTTTTTCCTAAAGCTAGATTCACGCTGCGTTAGTGATTCTGTTACATGTATCCGATGGCATCCCAACGAAAACGGGATCAGGGTAACAGAGCAGCGGGGCACCATTCATTTTAATGCGTCTACTTTCAGCTGACTCAAAAGCATGCTCTGCTGCGCTATCCACTCAGCTGAAAATGGCGCATACAGCCTTATCTGTGAATTTTTTTGGATCATTGCACATTTTACGCTGTGTGAACATGGCCTTACTGTGGGCTAAAATGGCTGATAAAGGGGAATAATAGAATGCATTTGAGTACTCAAGACATAATGATTAGGTATTCTGTATTGCAGCTTCCACATACTGTATTACTTCATTGCCACTTACTGTGTACTGGTTATCACACTGAATGTAAAAAAAAAAGCAGTGTTTTCTTGTGACACTGAAAGGGTTACTGACCTTTTAGAAAGCAACAATTCTAAGCATGGAATGTTTGCAGCTGTGATAAGTTCCCTTTCCTCCTCCCTCAATTTCTTCTGTCTCTACATACTGAACCCAGCTTTCTTCCTGTGTTCGCCTTGTGACCTCTGAAGTTCTTTACCTAATGTCTGCCGTGATGACGCAACAATTGGACATGTTGAAACCAGAAGACTGACCCCATCAATATTCTAGATTTCTTTATAAAAAAAAAAAAATGCATGCCCATAAGTTTATGGGTAGGTTGTGGCTGAAAGCTATCAGCTGACAAAATGTTCAGTAAGTGTGGGTTTATGTATGTCCAGCCAACCAGTTTAGTTTTCTCTTGGGGTGGTTTTGCAGAATAAAATAATAGCATTGCCCCATTATGAGTGCCCTAGGAAAAGCCAGGTGCTACTCATCTAGCCTGTTGGATTCAATATGCTTATCCAATGTGTTTCGGCAGGGCTGTGGAGTTGAGTTTAAAGCATACCAATCATTTCAGATGAGCAGCACTATTTCTGGCTATTATAAAACTTATACAGTAACCCCCCGAAATGCGATGGCCCCGACATATGATAAAATCGACATACGATGGCCTCTCAGGGGCCATCGCATGTCGATGTCAGCATCGACATACAATTCTTTTATATGTCGGGGCCATCGCATTAACTGCTATCCGACACTGCAAAATGCTTAAGCTGCTGCCGGATAGCAGTTTAAGCATCCCGGGCAGGTTCGCCTACCTATTCCCGCTGCTTGGGGTCCACTTCGCGATCCTCCGGCATCTTCCGCATCTTCTCCAGGGTCCGGGCCTCGCTTTCCGGCGTCGTTATTACGTCACTACGCACGCCGCGCCGGCGCAGCAGCGTAATAACGTCACCAGAAAGCAGAAGATGCGGAAGAAGCCGGAGGATCCCGAAGAAGACACCGGAGCAGCGGGACAGCATCGAGAACCCCTGGGACAGCATCGGGAGCGGTGAGGACCTGGTCCGGAGCGACGGGGACAGGTGAGTACAGCTTCCTATACTTTATATTGCACGGATCCCTCAACATACGATGGATTCGACAAACGATGGGTCGTTTGGAACGAATTACCATTGTATGTTGAGGGACCACTGTATGTGACATTTTTAGCAGGTTTCTGCTCTGAAGGCTTTGTCTATTATTTGCAGTTCTTGTAGAGCTGGTTGGTTGAGCCTAATGTCTAATGAGGAGGTGATCCTTCTAGGTTTTTTCATGTGATGCGACTTTTTTGCGACTTTCGCATTTGATAAATCTCTGACCACTGCAAGTCAAAAATCACTTTTTGCTTTGGTAAGCAAGATTTTTATTTTTTGCTTAGGACACTGCACAATCAAAAAGTCGCAGAAAAAAGAGAGTAGCCGCACGTGCGACTTTTTTGTGACAATTTAAAGCAGAACAAATCTACTAAATGCTTTGATAAATGTCCCCCTTAGATACCATAAAAAACGACCAAAAAGTCCTATGGAAACAAAAAAGGTACAATTTAAAAAACTACAGACCACAGTGCAAAGAATCAGCCCTCATATAGCCCCATATGCGCAAAAATAAAAAAGTTATTGGGGTCAGAAGATGACCATTTTAAAGGGGTATTCCGGCTTTATACCTAATGGGGGAGATTTATCAAAACCTGTGGAGAGGCAAAGTTGTCCAGTTGCCCTTGGCAACCAATCAGATTGCTTCTTTCCTTTTTCACAGGGCTTTTCAAAAGTGAAAGTAGTGATCTGATTGGTTGCTATGGGCAACTGGTCAACTTTACCTCTCCACAGGTTTTGAGAAATCTCCTCTTAATCACTATATCGCTGCACTATGCCGGCCGCTGTCTCCGAGACGGGGACGTGACGTCACGGACACGCCCCCTCTAGTCACGCCACGCCCCCTCCAGTCATGTTTATGGAGGGGGTGTTGTGTGACGTCACTAGGGGGCGTGGCTGTGACGTCACTTCCCCGTCTCAGAGACAGCGCCCGGCACAGATTGCCGGGGGCTGCACCTAGATCGTGGGGGTCCCCGTCGGCGGGACGCCTGCGATCATACATCTTATTCCCTATCCTTTGGATAGGGGATAAAATGTATAAACCCGAAAGACCCCTTTAAACATACAAATTTTGGTGCATGTAGTTATAATTTTTTTAAAGTAGTAAAATAAAATAAAACCTATATAAATTGTGTATCCTTGTGATCGTGTGGACTTACAGAATAAAGTTAAGGTGTCAGTTTTAACGGAAAGTGCATGGTGTAGAAACGGAAGCCCATAATAATTACAAAATGGTTTTTTTTTTTTTTTTATTTCACCGCACAAATATATATATTTTTTGGCTTTGCAGTAGATTTTGTTATTAATTGATTAATGTAATTACAAAGTACAATTGGTGGCGCAAGAAACAATCCCCTTATATGGGTCATTAGGTGCAAAATTGAAAGAGTTATAATTTTTAGAAGGGGAGGAGAAAAAAACAAAAGTGCGAAAATGAAAATTGACCTGGTCCTTAACCCCTTAATGAGGCAGGACGTAAATGTACATCCTGGTGCGGTGGTACTTTATTCATCAGGACGTACATTTACGTCCTGTACAAGACCGCGAGCATCGAACCGATGCTCGGGTCATGCACGGCAGATCCTGGCTACTATCAGCAGCCAGGAACCCACCGGTTATGGCACACATTAACCCCTCAAATGCCGTGATCAATACAGATCACAGCATCTGCTGCAGTGCGCTGACACGGGTATCCGATCATCCAGCAATTTGGCCGGTGGTCCCCTCACTTGCCTCCGGCCGTCTCCAGGGGTCTTCTGCTCTGGTCTGAGATCGAGCTGAGAACCCTGATCAGTGCTATGTCCTATGCATAGCACTGAACAGTATTAGCAATCAAGTGATTGCTATAAATAGTTCCCTATGGGGACTATTAAATTGTAAAAAAAAAAGTAAAAACATTTGTAAAATCCCCTCCCCCATTAAAAATGTAAATTGTCTTTTTCGCATTTTACCCCCAAAAAGTGTAAAATTAAATAAATTAAAATTAACCCATGAAGGACCCTGCCAATTTTCACTGTAGGACATGGCCATTTTTTGCACATCTGACCACTGTCACTTTAAACATTAATAACTCTGGGATGCTTTTACCTTTCATTCTGATTCCGAGATAGTTTTTTCGTGACATATTCTACTTTATGTTAGTGGTAAAATGTTGTCGATACTTGTATCATTTCTTGGTGAAAAATTGAAAAATGTGATGAAAAAATAGAAAATTTTGCATTTTTCTTTTTTACGTTGAAGCTCTCTGCTTATAAGGAAAATGAATATTCCAAATAAATTATATATTGATTCACGTATACAATATGTCTACTTTATGTTTCCATCATAAAGTTGACATGTTTTTACTTTTGGAAGACATCAGAGGGCTTCAAAGTATAGCAGCAATTTTCTAATTTTTCACCAAATTTTCTAAATCTAAATTTTTCAGGGACCAGTTCTGTTTTGAAGCGGATTTGAAGGGTCTTCATATTAGAAATACCCCACAAATGACCCCATTATAAAAACCACCCCTCAAAGTATTAAAAATGATATTCAAAAGGTTTGTTAACCCTTTAGGTATTTCACAGGAATAGCAGTAAATTGAAGGAGAAAACTCAAAATCTTCATTTTTTACACTGGCATGTTCTTGTAGACCCGGTTTTTGAATTTTTACAAGGGGTAAAAGGAGAGAAATCTTCCTAAAATGTGTAACCCAATTTCTCTTGAGTAAAAAAATACCTCATATGTGTATGTCAAGTGTTCGGCGGGGCAGTAGAGGGCTCAAAAGGGAAGGAGCGACAGTGGGATTTTGGAGAGTGAGTTTTTCTGAAATGGTTTTTGGGGGGCATGTCACATTTAGGAAGCCCCTATGGTGCCAGAACAGCAAAAAAAACAAAAAACCCACATGGCTTCTATTTTGGAAACTACACCCCTCAAGGCACGTAACAAGGGGTCCAGTGAGCCTTAACACCCCACAGGTGTTTGACGACTTTTCGTTAAAGTTGGATGTGAAAATGATTTTTTTTTTTCACTAAAATGCTAGTTTTCCCTCAAAAAAATTTTTTTTTACAAGGGATAATAGGACAAAATGCCCCCCAAAATTTGAAACCCCATCTCTTCTGAGTATGAAAATACCCCATGTTAGGACGTAAAATGCTTTGAGGGTGAACTACAATGCTCAGAAGAGAAGGAGTCACATTTAGCTTTTGAAAAGCAAAATTTGCTGAAATGGTTTTTGGTGGGCATGTCCCATTTAGGAAGCCACTATGGTCCCAGGACAGCAAAAAAAAAAAAACACATGGCATACTATTTTGGAAACTACACCCCTCAAGGCACGTAACAAGGGGTCCAGTGAGTCTTAACACCCCACAGGTGTTTAACGACTTTTGTGTAAAAAAATTTTTTTTTTCACTAAAATGCTAGTTTTCCCTCAAATTATTATTTTTTTTTACAAGGGGTAATAGACAAAATGCCCCCCAAAATTTGAAACCCCATCTCTTCTGAGTATGGAAATACCCCATGTGTGGACGTCAAGTGCTCTGATGGCACATAGGGTTTCAATGCTCAGAAGAGAAGGAGCGCCATTGAGCTTTTGGGGAAAAAAAATTTGAAATGGAAGTCAGGGGCCATGTGCGTTTACAAAGTCCCCCGTGGTGCCAGAACAGTGGACCCCCCACATGTGACCCTATTTTGGAAACTACACCCCTCACAGAATTTAATAAGGGGTGCAGTGAGTATTTACACCCCACTGGCGTTTGACAGATCTTTGGAATTACATTTTTCATTTTCACGGACCACTGTTCCAAAAATCGACACCTGTGGGGCGTAAATGCTCACTGTACCCCTTAGTACATTATGTGAGGGGTGTAGTTTCCAAAATGGGGTCACATGTGAGTATTTATTTTTTTGCGTTTATGTCAGAACCGCTGTAAAATCGGTCACCCCTGTGCAAATCACCAATTTAGGCCTCAAATGAACATGGTGCGCTCTCACTCCTGAGCCTTGTTGTGCGCCCGCAGAGCATTTTACGCCCACATATGGGGTATTTCTGTACTCAGGAGAAATTGCGTTACAAATTTTTGGGGTCTATTTTTCCTTTTAACGCTTGTGAAAATAAAAAGTATGGGGCAACACCAGCATGTTAGTGTAAAATTTTTTCTTTTTTTTTACACTAACAAGCTGGTGTAGCCCCCAACTTTTCCTTTTCATAAGGGGTAAAAGGAGAAAAAGCCCCCCAAAATTTGTAGTGCAATTTCTCCCGACTACGGAAATACCCCATATGTGGCCCTAAACTGTTTCCTTGAAATACGACAGGGCTCCGAAGTGAGAGAGCTCCATGCGCATTTGAGGACTAAATTAGGGATTGCATAGGGGTGGACATAGGGGTATTCTACACCAGTTATTCCCAAACAGGGTGCCTCCAGCTGTTGCTAAATTCCCAGCATTCCTGGACAGTCAGTGGCTGTCAGGAAATGCTGGGAGTTGTTGTTTTGCAACAGCTGGAGGCTCCGTTTTGGAAACACTGCCATACAATATGTTTTTCATTTTTATTGGGGGGGAGGCAGTGTAAGGGGGTGTATATGTAGTGTTTTACCCTTTATTTTGTGTTAGTGTAGTATAGTGTTTTTAAGGTACATTTGCACTGGCGTGTTATGGTGAGTTTCCTGCTAGGAGTTTGCGCTGCGGTGGAAAATTTGCCGCAGCCCAAACTTGAAGCAGGAAACTTACTGTAAACCTGCCCGTGTGAATATACCCTGTACGTTCACATGGTGGGGCAAACCTCCAGCTGTTTCAAAACTAGAACTCCCAGCATGTACTGACAGACCGTGCATGCTGGAAGTTCTACTTTTGCAACAGCTGGAGACACACTGGTTGGAAAACCTTCAGTTAGGTTCTGTTACCTAACTCAGTATTTTCCAACCAGTGTGCCTCCAGCTGTTGCAAAACTACAACTCCCAGCATGTACTGATCGCCAAAGGGCATGCTGGGAGATGTAGTTATGCAATAGCTGGAGGTACGCAACTACAACTCCCAGCATGGCGAGACAGCTGTTTGCTGTTTGGGCATGCTGGGATTTGCAGTTTTGCAACATCTGGAGGGCTACTGTTTTAAGAGAACACTGCAAAGTGATCTCCAAACTGTGGTCCTCCAGCTGTTGCAAAACTACAAATCCCAGTATGCCCAGACATCAAACAGTTGTTTGGGCATGCTAGGAGTTGTAGTTTTGCAAGATCTGGAGGGCTACAGTTTAGGGACCACTATATAGTGGTCTCAAACTGTAGCCCTCCAGCTGTTGCAGAACTACATATTCCAGCATGCCCAAACAGCTGTCTGGGCATGCTGGGAGTTGTAGTTTTGCAACATCTGGAGGGCTACAGTTAGAGACCACTGTACAATGGTCTCAAACTGTACCCCCAGATGTTATTAGGCAACTCACCGGCTTCCGTCGGATCCATCCGTACGTCATCGCCGCCTGCTGATCTCCGTCGCCCGCAGCCTCCGTCGCCCGCCCGGATCGGTAAGTGGATCTTTGGCGCCGGTCCCCGTCGTTTCCCCGTCCTGCCCCGCCTATTGTGTGTGGGCAGGATGGGGAAAAGGAAAATTAACCCCCCCCCCGCCCCCAATCTGCTATTGGTGTCTAGACCACCAATAGCAGGGATAGGAGGGGTGGCACCCCTGCCACCTCACTCCTATCGCTTAAGGGGGATTGTGGGTGTCTTAGACAACCACGATCCCCCTTATATTCTGGGTCACTGGGTCACCATAGACCCGTAATGACCCGGAATCGCGCAAATCGTGTGAATTCACTTGCGATTTGTGCGATCGCCGACATGGGGGGGTCTGATGACCCCACTAGGCGTTTGCACGGGATGCCTGCTGAACGATTTCAGCAGGCATCCCGGTCCGATCCCCGCCTGGCGCGCCAGGGTGTCATGACGTACGCGTACGTCAAGGGTCCTTAAGGGGTTAATAAACCTATTTGGTATTACTGCGTGCGTAATTATCCGAACTATTGAAATATAATGTTGATGATCCTGTATGGTGAACGGCATAAACTTAAAAAATAAAAAAAGTCCAAATTTGCTGCTTTTTGTAACGTTTAATTCCCCAAAAAATTATGAAAAATGTATTAAAAGTTTTATATATGCAAATGTGGTATCAATGAAAAGTACAGATCAGGGCACAAAAAATGAGCCCTCATACCGCCACTTATACGGAAAAATGAAAAACCTATAGGTCAGCAAAATAGAAGGATTTTAAACGTACTAATTTGGTTAAAAAGTTTGCGATTTTTTTTAAAGCGCAACAGTAATATAAAGTATGTAATAATGAGTATCATTGTAATCGTATTGACCCAAAGAATAAAGAACACATGTCACTTTTACCGTAAATTGTACAGCGTGAAAACGAAACCTTCCAAAATTAGCAAAATTGCAGTTTTCGTTTCAATTTCCCCACACAAATAGTATTTTTTGGGTTGCGCCATACATTTTATGATATAATGAGTTATGTCATTACAAAGGACAACTGGTCGCACAAAAAACAAGCCCTCATACTAGTCTGTGAAAAATATAAAAGAGTTATGATTTTAGAAGGTGAGGAGGAAAAAAAATGAAAACGTAAAAATAAAATTTGCCGAGTCCTTAAATGGTTATTCTGCCCCCAGACATCTTATCCCCTTTCCAGAGGATAGGGGATAAGATGTCTGATAGCGTGGGTCCCGCCGCTGGGGACCCCTGCAGTCTCTCCTGCAGCACCCACTTGTCACCAGCTGCAGGAAGCAAAGATCGCTCCCTGCCTGATGACTCACGATACAGGAGCTGGAGTATCGTGACATCACGGCTCCACCCGTCTGGATGTCATGCCCCACCTCCTCAATACAAGTCTATGGGAGGGGGCGTGTCAGCCATCACACCCCATCCCATAGGCTTGCATTGAGGGGCGACATCACAAGGTGGTGGAGCCGTGAAGTCACGATACTCCAGCCCCGTGTTCGTGATGCTTCACACTTGGAGCCTCCAGCAGAATGAAAGATTGGGTGTGGAATGAAAGATTGCATGGGTCCCCAGCAGTGGGACCCCCGCGATCAGATATCTTATCCCCCTATCCTTTGGATTGGGGATAAAATTTCTAGGGGCGGAGTACCCTTTTAAGGCTAAAAATGGTTTGAGTCCTTAAGGGGTTAAGGTCAAAATGGGCTTGGTCCTTAAGGGGTAAAGATAGGTTACAAATTTTCTTACATTGACTTGTACCTTTTGATCTATGGAAAGTTTGTACAAATGACAGTGCCTGTTTAAGTAGACTTTGGGGTGGAGATGGTATAAAAATGTTTAGACTCCAACATCGAAATAGAAACTGAATATTTACTTTTTTTGCATAGTTGATTAAAGTTAAATCTATGAATATTTTGAAATGTTACTCTGAAATGTTTATAGTGAATGATATATTGTTGTCGTAAGGCAGCCTGAAAATAGTGGCAGGTTCTTTTTCAAAAGAGCTTTGAGGCAGTAGTCCCAAATTTAGGTTTTTACTTGCAATTATTGAATATGAATAGAAAGCAGAAATTGATTGGAAAAGAAGTCTACGGAGACTCCCTATGCATTTATCAGTGGCCACATGGCCTCATAGCCTGGCCTCATATGCCTTACTCAGGTAGGGCTGAGCTGTGAGGAAGAGATTGTAGGCCGAAAACAGAAGGGGCGTGGTTTATTGGAGGGGGTGTGGCTTTTAAGCTGGACTGACACATTCATCCTGAAATGCGGTGCTTGCGCAGTGAGATTGTGCTGAGCTGTGATGAAGAGATTATTGTTGAAGAACCAGTAATGCTGATGTTTTGGGCTGAAACAGTGTTTTTTGCCTCTAGCCGAAACAAAAAAAGGGCTGAAAATAGAAGGGGAGTGGTTTGCAAGCTGAATCGACAAACTAACCAGGAGATGCAGAGCTTGTGGCGTATGGTACTGGAAGTCCTATAAACGTACATGGAAGTCTTTAGAACTTTAGACAAAAAAACAGACCCTCACAAATGGGGTGGGTGAGGGTTAGTTGAACTACCGTATTTTTCGCTCCATAAGACGCACCTGACCATAAGATGCACCTAGGTTTTAGAGGAGGAGAACAAGTAAAAAAAAAAATATTCTGAACCAATTCCCCCTTTGTGGCCAGCAGGACCCCCCATGTATTTGCTTACCGGTATATCACTACCGGTGCCCTGTTCTGCCGTCCGCATAATGGAGTATATGGAGGAGCATGTGACACACACACACGTCACTTCCCTGTGCCCAAAGTAACGTTACTCTTGGCGCAGGGGAGTGACGTGTGTGTCACATGCTCCTCCATAAGACGCCATTAAGCGGACAGGAGAATGGGGCAGTGACAGTAAAGGGGATGGAAGAACGGGGCAGCAGCGTGAATCAGAGGCCGCGCGGCAGCGGAGCACTACAGACCCAGGAGCAGGTGAGCTTAGCAGCCTTCCCTGCACTCCATTCGCACACTCACTTCATTCGCACATTCATTCGCTCTATGAGACGCACAGACATTTCCGTCCCACTTTTGGGGGAGAAAAAGTGCGTCTTATGGAGTGAAAAATAGGGTATTCTATCATTTAAGTTGGCGGAAGAAACGTGTAAAGTTACTCTTTGTGATTGTTTTCACAAAGTGCATTTTCTTGTGACTTTTGCAAAATGGCAATGAAAGTTATATGACCAGCCCCTTGGAATATACCGCCGTACAATTCAGCTCTGACTGGTGAGCCCTTGTTCTTGAGTTGATGGGGAGTCAGCGGAGTGGCATTGCACACCCATTTTGTATGTGTTACCTGTCCACCCCAGTACACATCATACATCACACCCAGATTGCAAGCAGCCTCACTTGGTACCCAAAACTTTCTGCGACTAGCTCCAGAAGTCAAACAGAAATTGAGATCCTAAACGGGTTCAGCTGACGTTAATGCTTTACTGACAAGAAGTAACCGCTGTCAGT
Organism: Hyla sarda; assembly: GCF_029499605.1. NCBI lineage: Eukaryota > Metazoa > Chordata > Amphibia > Anura > Hylidae > Hyla > Hyla sarda. The sequence continues at coordinate 300,618,063 of NC_079189.1, forward strand.
TGTAGCCGACCCGATGCTGGATCTCCTCTTCTGATCACAAATAGGTTTTCCTACACTGACAAATCGCTGTGCGTCTATAATACACTTATCACCGTGGCCTCCGGTCTAATGAATCGCCATTAGAGACAAAGGGGGAGATTTATCAAAACCTGTGTAAAGGAAAAGTTGTCCAGTTGCCCATAGCAACCAATCAGATCGCTTCTTTCATTTTGCAGAGACCTGTGAAAAATGAAAGAAGCGATCTGATTGGTTGCACCACTCTTCCTCTACACTGGTTTTGATGAATCTCCCATAAAAGCCCTAAATCTTTGCTGCTGTATCAATATACTCTAGATAACCCCAACCTGTATTCTGCCGACAGATGCTGTGTATATATATATATATATATATATATATATATATATATACAATACTGCGGTTATAAACTGCTTAGAGAGGAAGCACTTCTCATCCAGCTCACTAAGATGGAGCTTCTCTTCATCTATAGCAATATAAAAGCAGTACACCACAACGCTTCATTGGGTAGGGTGCTTTTATTTATTAGGACTTCCTGGCTTTGTGTTTCAGCCTGGGCTCCATTTTGTAATTGACTGTCAGACACCCATGTCTTTGGTATGCAGTATTGCTGGAATTACCGGCCTTGTCAGAGGCCCTGGATCAGATTACTGGAAAAAGAGGGTTTCTCTCTTCTTTTTTTCCTTTTGTACAGAGGCATACCAGCTTAAAACTAAAGGTCTTTAGCATAAAGGCTGCAGAGTGCTATACATTTATGTTTTTCTTTGTATATTTAGAGTGGTCCCTCAAGTTACAGTATTAATTTGTTCTAGCAGGACTATTGTGAGAGACTAAGGGGGGTATTTATCAAAGGATTTATGTGTGTGTTTTTTTTTTCACGTAACTTTGGCGCAATACTTTGGCGCAGTGTCTTTTTGCGCCAAAGTTTGCCGCATCTTCTCCACTGTCATTTTTACAACTTCTCAAAATCACACGGTCCTGTGTGTGATTTTAACTTTAGTCAGTGATTCAGTGGCGCAATTTTGGCGCAAATCCCCGCCAAGAAATTTTGCTCATGGAAAACACACTTAGCAATGTCAGAAAATGTAAAGGCGTCAAAATACATTAAAAAAAAATGTTTTTTGTGAAAGCAGCGACGCCTCCAGGGCTGCTCAATAATATCCTGCGACATAGTTGTCTCTGAGGAACCTTCATTGGACATGGCCACACAGGTTCAGGAAAGGTAAGCACTAAAACAGTGGTCTCCAACCTGCGGACCTCCAGATGTTGCAAAACTACAACTCCCAGCATGCCCGGACAGCCAACGGCTGTCCGGGCATGCTGGGATTTGTAGTTTTGCAACATCTGGAGGTCCGCAGGTTGAAGACCACTGCACTAAAGTAACAAAAAAAAAAAAAACTACCCAAGTTGAAAATAAAATCCATTTCGCTTGGTGACTATAAACCCCACAAAAGAAAATAACTCATGTCGCTTGCTGATATACTGCAGGAGGGACTCCGAAATGGCTGCTCTACAGGGTAACATACGCGTCCTCTGTGGTGGTAAGTTCTGTGTAAAAGGCGCTGTGAACAGATGATTTCGGCATTTGCGCCAAAATTACTAACAACTGGCACCAAATGATAAATTTGGTGCATGTCCACGAAAACCAAAGTAAAAAAAAAAGGGTAAAAAGAAACTGTCAACAGGCAAAATTGATAAATACCCCCCTAAAACTCTAAGGAAAGCTAGTGGTTGTCAAGCCAAAATAATGAAAAATGAGGAATTAAAGAAAAAAAATAATAGCTACAGTATTTTTCGGCCTATAAGACGCACTTTTTCTTCCCCAAAACTGGGGGGAAAAAGTCGGTGCGTCTTATACGGCGAATACACCCCTATCGCGGCGGTCCCTGCGGCCATCAACGGCCGGGACCCGCGGCTAATACAGGACATCACCGCTCGCGGTGATGCCCTGTATTAACCCTTCAGACGCGGCGATCAAAGCTGACCGCCACGTCTGAAGGGAAAGTGACACTAACCCGGCTGTTCAGTCGGGCTGTTCGGGACCGCCGCGATTTCACCGCGGCGGTCCCGAACAGCCCGACTGAATAGCCGGGTTAGTGCTTACAGGACACCGGGAGGGACCTTACCTGCCTCCTCGGTGTCTTCTCCGTTCAGGGATCCCCTGTATGGCCGGCGCTCTCCTTCCTCGTCATCACGTCGTCGCGTATGTGCGTCGGCGTGCGTAACGACGTGATGACGGCGACGGAGAGCGAGGATACCCTTCCGGCAGCAGAGACGTTCCGGAGTGAAGGGGGCACGGCGACAGCGATGGAGCGACATCCAGGGCAGCGTTGACTGGTCCAGAGCGGCGGGGACACGTGAGTATTACCTCCTATGCAGTGGTCTTCAACCTGCGGACCTCCAGATGTTGCAAAACTACAACTCCCAGCATGCCCGGACAGCCAACGGCTGTCCGGGCATGCTGGGAGTTGTAGTTTTGCAACATCTGGAGGTCCGCAGGTTGAAGACCACTATTGATTTCGAAATCTTAAATTTTTTTAGATTTTGCACCTAAACATAGGGTGCGTCTTATACGCCGGTGCGTCCTATAGGGCGAAAAATACGGTAACTGATTCAGATAAAGTGAGTCGTACATAGAAGTCTGAAAGAGTAACTGGAATCTGTAATTCACTTTCTGTGTAAAAGAAAGGAGCTTCTTGAGCATCTTGTACAGTACACACCGTGTACAAGAAAAATGGAACCACCTGATGTCTAAAAAGATAGCTTAGGATGGAACATGTAGTTTTGTACGTATTGACAGCCAGTCAGTGCATACCAATCAGTACAACTAATATGTCCACTCTGATTGGTCGAATCTTCCAGCCATGCACATGTACCGTGGGTCTCTACTGTTTGTAGCTTCATTGTATGTTGAGTCTAGTTTCAAGCTACAATGGTCCAGGAAAGACCATTGCATGTTAAAAATATTGTAAGTTGAGGGACCACTGTACGCTCTTGTCCCTTAGTATTATTGTATTAGCTGCTGCCATCATACAGTCAAGTGCTATAATTGTACACATTGTGGTCAATGTGTGTCACTGTTTATCTGTTCATTGACGTACAGTGGTCCCTCAAGTTACAATATTAATAGGTTCCAGGACGACCATTGTATGTTGAAACCATTGTATGTTGAGACCATAACTCTATGGAAACCTGGTAATTGGTTCTGAAGCCACCAAAATGTCATCAAAAATAGGAAAAAGTGAGGATTAAAGAAAATTAAGTAGAAAACTACTATATATAAAACAAGTCCTTAGATATAAAAGTAAGAAAGATCTGCTGGGAGCTGTAAATCGCTGTCTATGTCAGTGTTTTCCAGCCAGGGTGCCTCCAGCTGTTGGGAAACAATGGTTTATGTAGAGGACAGGAGCTTCTTCAGGGTCCTGTACAGTACACACAATGTCCCAAATGGAGTCACCCTTACTTGATGTCCAAAGGAGCAGCTAATCCTGGCACAGGAGTAGTACAGAACTTGTAGTTCCTCCCTGTACTGTAGGGGGCGCTACCAGACAGACAGTCACTGCATGCACTTCAGGAATACAGGGGGTTTTACCAGTAAAATGCCCATTCTGATTGGTCAGTTTCTCCAGCTGTGACACATTTCACAGATCTGGACTGTCCGTGTCATTGTATGTTGAGTCTGGTTTCAAGACCATTGTATGTTGAAACTATTGTAAGTTGAGGGATCACTGTATTTGTTTTGCTGTGTACATTTACTTCCCCCCTGTGCAGCAGCTTCCTTTCTTCTCCTCTCTCCAGGCTAATCCACGCTATTGCTGGCTGCGTATTACCCTGCAGCACCGTACACAAACATTTGTACTCTGCACTTCCCCATTCACTTGTTAGCCACACCTAGCATTGAAAGGGTTATTCACGTACTGTAGTTCCTTTTTACCCAAGCACATCAAGGTTTTAGTGGGTGGGGGGGGGGGGGGAGCTTTGGAAGACAAGAGGGTGTTTCGAAAAAGGAGGGCAGCTCCCAGGCTTGGCTGTTTCCAGCTGCCTTGTGATTGGTTAAGTATAAGGGCGGCACTTTGGTAGATGAGGAGTCCTGGCGTGGAGTAAGGCAGGAGCTGGAGGAGCTGAACGGGTTCACAGTGACCTTATCTGCTTATGTACTCATTCAGATGTGTGGTGTCAGCACTACCCTGTGTGTGCAGGCTTTGTCCATAAACGCCTTTGATTTTCGATTTCCCTGGGGTCACTTAAGAAAGATATATACATCCTTTATGCCCACGTTGACAGACTGACTGCTCATCTTTCAGGTTTATTACGTCGTACTCAAAGCAAACCAGTATTTTTGCTCATAGCTGAAAGTCTTTTTTTATTAGTTCAGAACTTGTTGTTTTTATACTTTTGTGCCCCAAAACAATGTGTGTGTGTGGTTTCCTTTTCATTTACCTTTCCTTTGAGTGTACTTTTAGCACTGTTGACCGGACAGCCGTCAATGTAAGGTATAGCTCACCTCTTCACAGTGGACTACAACATTTTTCATCTCATTGGCATAAAGTTATGGATATGATGCACTGTGATCCACCTTATTGACGCAATGTAGCGTTCTGTACCACCCTTTAGCAGAACTAACCGTTACCATTTGGGTTACTCTAAACCTAAGATTGTTAACTGAACTCTATGAAACTGGCAAAAGTCTTATATCTGTGGGACCTGGCACCTTCCAGTATACTGTAGAGGTGTTATTGGTGGGGGGGGGGGGGGGGGGGGAGGAAAGGAAAAGAGACTGGACGACCATTGTATGTTGAGACCATAACTCTATGGGAACCTGGTAATTGTTTCTAAAACCCCAAAATGTCATCCAAAAATAGGAGAAAGTGAGGATTAAACAAAAATAAGTAGATATCTAATACAGATAAAGCAAGTCCTTACATATATATAAGGAAGAAAGATCTGCTGGGAGCTGTAATTCACTGTGTATGTAGAGGACAGGAACTTCTTCAGGGTCCTGTACAGTACATGCAATGTACTAAAAAAGTAACATGGAACCACCCTTACCTGGTGTCCAAAGGAGCAGCTAACCATGGCATAGGTTTAGAGTAGTACAGAACATGTAGTACCTCCCTGTACTGTAGGGGGTGCTACCAGACAGCCAGTCAGTGCATACACTTCAGTAATACAGGGGTTTTACCAGTAAAATGCCCATTCTGATTGGTCGGTTTTTCCAGCCATTGATATGTTTCACAGATCTGGACTATCCGTAGCATTGTATGTTGAGTCTGGTTTCAAGTTACAATGGTCCAAAAAAGACTTGTATGTTGAAACTATTGTATGTTGAGGCCATTGTAAGTTGAGGGATCACTGTATTGGATAGTGCAAGTAAACAGCAGTTTTATCTGCAAAACCATCATGAACAGTCTATTTTCTCAGTCACCCAGCACACACTAAATGTGTCCTTACCCTACAGCATGTTCTCTGTATTATTTGGTGTATATGTATTAAGAATTATTTTCTAATTAACTAAATATATGGTGTTTTTATTTTTAACAGTTTGTCCAGCGGCATGTAAGTACCATGGCTGTACGTCCGATTACCGATGTTGTCACAGCGAGTGCCTTGGGAGCTGCCTGGAACCAAATGATCCAACCAAGTGTGTGGCATGTCGTAATTTCCTTCACGATGGAAAGTGTGTTGAGTCTTGTCCACCTGGCTCATACAGTTTGCAAGGATGGCGTTGTATCAGCTTCAGTGAATGCCAAATGCTTCACAAAAAGTGTCAGAATTCCACAGACAGCTCCTGTTCACGGTATGTCATTCACAAGGGTGAGTGCATACCAGAGTGCCCGTCTGGATTTACCACCAACTCTACCACGTAAGTTTATCTGCATCTTCTGTTTCAAATAACCAGAGGATTGTCACCTTGTCTGAGGTGGTGTGTGTGTGTAAACTACTGATAGCCAAATATGCACCCTCATAAAATGGCGCAAATGGGAGACCCTGGATAGTGCAAAGAAGGGTGAAAAGCTCCCACACAGGTGGTCAAGTCAGTGCTAACCATGCCCCCTGACAGGCCTATAGACTTCAGTGGGCCAAACGTATTCTGATTGTTAATATTTCCCGAATGTACACGGGATTAAAAAAATACCCAGTCAGGGTATACATTCGGGAAATTGACTGAACATAGTCACAACTGGAATATATTCAACCCTTTTTAAGTCTATTGGCCCCATTGGCAACACATCAGGCTGGACATTGGCATCCCTTTTTAACATTATACCCACAGACAGTGTCAATCTAACAAGTGTAACATTTATTTACATTTGTTGGTGTCACTGTTCATATACAGTATATGGCAGTATTACTTTTTCATTCATGTGATGGACACATCCTAAATGTTTTATCTTGCCAGTGACTGGTTTCTGTGTGTAGGGTATGTTCACACATAAATTCTGCTTGTGGATTTTCCGCTGCACAATTCCGCAAGCAGAATTCATGCTGAAGAAAACCTGTAAGCGGATTATGTGGCTCTTTATTGAAGACAGTGGGTAGCAGTATATTCCTTGCAGATTTTCAGCTGCAGTAAACCCATAGCAGATACTTTACATGTAAATGTACACTAAATCTATTTTTCTTTTCTTGTTGTTTGTACAGTCTCACTTGTGAGCCATGTGAAGGTCCTTGTCCAAAGGTCTGTATAGTGAAAGAAAAAGAGAAAGTTATAGATTCGGTTACTTCTGCCCAAGATCTCAGAGGGTGCACAGTGATCAGTGGGAGTTTGGCCATCAATATCCGGGGTGGCAGTAAGTATTTATGCATTCTTGGATATGGTGTAATGTTACTACAGAATCTGAAAACACAGACCGCTGTAGCCTGCTGACAGACAGAATGCAGTTTTCCTTGGCATTTTCATTGCAGAATACAGGAAATTATAATGGCATTGCTTGGGTTATCCCAGTATATGAAGTTACCCCATATCCATGGTATAGGGAATAACCTACTGGTCGGTGGGTGTCAGACCTCTGGAACATGGTCAAATCTCCACCAAGTGAATTGGGTGGGAACGCACATGCTTGACTTCGGCTCTATTTACTCTCTATAAGACTTAAAGGGGTTGTCCAGTATTTAATAAAATGCTGCTTTTTTTTCACCACTTTTGTTCTCAGGTTGTTTGTAGCACTGGAGCTCAGTCCCTTTCACTTCAATGGAGCTGAACTGCAATGCCAGACACAACTTGTGGACACAAGTGATGCTTTTTTCTTTTTCACATAAAAAGGTGCAATTTTTTTAATGATACTGAACAACCCCTTTAAACATTGCTGAGCACTAAACTCTGCATGTGTGCAACTCAATTTGCTTGGAGGACATCTGACCTCTGTCAACACTAGACCCCCACCTACCAGTTTAATTATCCTCCAGCTAGTTTGCACACCATTTTAACATCCATTTTGCCAGTCATAGGGGGAGATCTGAAAACCTGTCCAGAGGAAAAGTTGCTGAGTTGCCATAGCAAGCAATCATATCACTTCTTTCATTTTTTGGAAAGTCCTCTGCAAAATGAAGGAAGCCATGTGATTGGCTGCTATGGGCAACTCAGCAATTTTTCCTCTGGACAGGTTTTGATAAATCTCCCCCATAGTGTTGGAATTGACACTGTTTCCAGATGAGAAATGTGCACAACTTTCCATAGTTAGAACAGTTAAAGTTAGCCACACTCATACATATCTCTCTGACAGCCATCTTTCTAGATCTTCCATACATATGAATGCTCAGCTTGACTGAGCATTCATGGGTTCAATATAGAGAGGGGGTGAGCCACTACCAATCACCTATGCTGGCAGCTTATTTCCCAAGAACAAATGGATGGTGCAATGGAAATCCCTCATGTCCAATCCTTTTTAACATTAAAAAGTTGGATAGGCTTGCAAAAATCTTCATGTTTAGCACGTGTGTTATGTGTATGGGGCCTTAAAGGGGTTATCCAGGAAAAAACTTTTTTTTTATATATATATATCAACTGGTTCCAGAAAGTTAAACAGATTTGTAAATTACTTCTATTAAAAAATCTTAATCCTTTCAGTACTTATGAGCTTCTGAAGTTAAGGTTGTTCTTTTCTTTCTAAGTGCTCTCTGATGACACGTGTCTCGGGAACCGCCCAGTTTAGAAGAGGTTTGCTATGGGGATTTGCTTCTAAACTGGGCGGTTCCCGAGACACGTGTCATCAGAGAGCACTTAGACAGAAAAGAACAACCTTAACTTCAGAAGCTCATAAGTACTGAAAGGATTAAGATTTTTAAATAGAAGTAATTTACAAATCTGTTTAGAGGAGTAGTCCGGCGCGCACTTTTTTAATTTTATCCCGTCTGGGCTGCAAAATAAAAGAAAACACACTCTCTTATCTGCCAACGAGCCCCCGGAGCTCCGGTACACTCCGGTACAGGTGTTCGGTCCCCGGGCTGTATTCTTCTTACTTCCTGTTAGCCCGGCACGTCACACGGAGCTTCAGCCTATCACAAGCCGAAGCGGGACATCGCTGCGGCCGGTGATAGGCTGAAGCTCCGTGTGACGAGCCGGGCTAACAGGAAGTAAGAAGAATACAGCCCGGAGACCGAACACCTGTACCGGAGTGTACCGGAGCTCCGGGGGCTCGTTGGCAGGTAAGAGAGAGTGTGTTTTCTTTTATTTTGCAGCCCGGACGGGATAAAATTAAAAAAGGACTACTCCTTTAACTTTCTGGAGCCAGTTGATATATCCAGTTTTTTCCTGGATAGTTGCATTCATCCTAGTGTTGTTAGATTATTAGTTTTGCAATATATATTGGTTGAAATGAGTATTGAACACGTCGTAATTTTTCTCATTAAATATATTGCCAAAGGTGCTATTGCCATGAAATTTTCACCAAATGATGGTAACAAACCAAGTTATAGTGGAGTGTCAGAACGCAGGGGGTCTGACCGTTGGGACCCCCGCAATCTCTTACCCTGCACCCTGGTTCTCGGCATGAAGGAATTGTGTTGACCACCACATGAAGCTGTGACCGATACACCCCCTCCAAACATCTCTGTGTGAGAGCTGTAAATGCAGCATATGTGTATCTCTGGCTCTCCCATAGAGATGCATCTGACTGTTTCTTTTTCTTAATACTGGACAACTCCTTTAAACACATGAAGAAAGTCAGGTGCAAAAGGATGGGGGATAAGATGTCTGATCGCAGGTGTCCTGCCGCTGGGACCCCCGTGATCTATATGCAGCACCAGGCATTCTAAACAGTAGGTTCAGAACCCTGGATTCTGCAGGGTTCTGCAGTTGGAGACATAACGCCACACATTCTCCATAAATGTCTATGGCAGGGGGCTTGACTGTCTTGGCGTGAAGTCTCCGTCTCCGGCCACAGAAACCCAGCGCTTTAAACCTACTGTTTAGAATGCCGGATGCTGCACAGAGATCGCCAAGGGTCTCTGTGGCAGGACCCCTGCGATCAGGCATCTTATCCCCTATCCTTTTTAATAGGGGATAAGATGTCTATGGGTGGAGAACCCCTTTTAATATCAGCTGGTTTAGTCCCAACTAATGGCCTACAAAAAGGTCACACAAGACACATCTCATGATGGATAAAAGCAAAGAGCTGTCTCAAGACCTGGTTAAAGGTCCATGTCCAAGCTTCTGAATGTTCCAGTGAGCACCGATACAGCCATAATGCTAAACTGGAAAGAGAATCATTGTTCCTTCTTCTGCAGTTAATGCCACATATAGCGCTTTGAAAAAAATGATGCGGCATAGTGTTCTCAAAAATATTGATGCCCCTGACAGTAATGGTGCCCACTACAATACAAGCTTAACAAATGCCAAATGTATAAAGACTGTTTCCCCTTATTTATGCATTTATACAGCTGTGCATATTCATCTAGAGGGGAATTAGCACCCATTGTTGCCTTTCCTTCCACAGATAATATTGCTGCTGAGCTAGAAGCGAACCTTGGTCTAATCGAAGAGATTACCGGATATCTTAAGGTCAGGCGATCTTATGCTTTAGTGTCTCTGTCATTTTTCCGAAAGCTACGTTTAATTCGCGGGGACTTCCTTGAAGCAAAGTAAGTGTGCACTGAAAGCCAGTGGTATCATTACACACCCTATTATTGAACAGCATACAGATTTGTAGGTTAAAGGGAGTATGTCAAGTATTCGTAATACTACTAGGCTAGGTCAGAGTAAAAGATATAAGGTCAAAAATTAGAAGAAAGAGAGAGAGAAAAAAGAAAATGTGTCTAAAATAGCATACAATTATAACATTTATTTGGAAAAATGATGTGAGGTCTGCGGCAGGGCCCTTGTCGCAGACTGGTCACTAGATAAAATGGTTACAATGGTATAAAATGCTAAAAATATAAAATATGCACAGAGGTATTGTACTTCAACAATTGGACAATGAGATAATGAAAGTGGGGCAATGGGACAGTGCAAACAGTATCTGTTTAGTTATACTATAAAGTCATATTATAGGAGCCAGGATTAATCCAGATGAAAGTACATAGCAAAAAAGTTGATAATCCAATAAGGCAAATTTTCGGTAGCTCTGGAGCCTCCCAGATTGGGTCCACTATAAACGTTTTTAGGTGCAGAAATACAGGCGATGCCCCCTCTACCCCGGCGGCACGGGGACTGAATGCAAGAGGGCAATCGCTATACAGTTCAGGCACTTAGTGCCCCTTAACGGCTACAGTGTGCACAGTCAGGTGAGCGCAGCTGTGCTTACGATCCGGATACACGTCCCTCTGTCCCGGCGGCACGGGAGAAATGTAGGAGGGGTGATATGATCTGGTGCTGGGGGTCGGAGATGATGGCTGTGAAGCAGCGTGTGGCAGCGCTGTGAAGCCTAGCGGTCGTAGCAGCGTATGGCAACGCTGGAGGTATCCTCTCTACCCCGACGGCACGGGGAGCAGGTGAGAGAGTAGGTGAGGACCGGCAATGCGGGATTGTCTCAGATGATGTGCAGGGTTGTCTTAACACCAGACGCGTTTCGGGGAACTGCGTCCCCTTTTTTAATGGTGGAGGTTCAGGAAGACTGTAAGTCTCTCTCACCTGCTCCCCGTGCCGTCATTGTCTTTATACCATTGTAAGCATTTTATCTAGTGACCAGTCTGCGACAAGGGCCCTGCCGCAGATCTCGCATCATTTTTCCAAATAAATGTTATCATTTTATGCTATTTTAGACACATTTTCTTTTTTCTCTCTCTCTTTCTTCTAATTTTTGACCTTTTATCTTTTACTCTGACCTAGCCTAGCAGGACTGCTTCCCCTTTTTACACTATTAGTACTCTTTCTTAATACATGGGTATGTGCAACGCAGTATCCTCGGTATAAGTTTTCTCTTTTTACGTTGAGCGCCCACATTTTTTTATATATATTTTTTTATATATATTCGGAATACTAACCTGACCTTATTGCTGAGGACCTGTGATAGTTTTGCTGAGCCTTATAAAATATGATGTAAATTGATTTGTAATGCCAAATGCTAGTGTTAATTTGCATTGCCTCATGTCAAGTATACTATGCTCATCCTTGTGCCAAGTGCCATAGATGGCATTCTAACTTTAATTACCAGTAGCAGTGACACTCCGCATTCCCGGTGAGCATTATTTTATTACAACTGCTGTCCATGTAAGTATTTGGGTTTTCTATCCCACTTTCTTTCCATAAGATGTCTGTGGGGCCCTCTCACATCTTTGTCCACCAATAATATTTAAAAGTGAGAGGAGCAAAGAGCAGCTAAGGAAATATTAATAACCTTTGTTTTTTCTTCTCTTATATTATGGTCATACATACAGTACATTACTGTTGTTTCTGACTTATTCCTTACTAATGTTGCCATATTGTCTTGTATAATGAAATGTAGTACACGTAAATTTATTGTGTTCATGGTTTGTAGTCATTGCTACACTCCCGCTCAGAAGCAATATTTACTTCTTTTACTGAACAATTCTGTTCAATTGCAGTGATTATGCCTTTTATGCTTTGGATAATGCCAACCTGCGGCAACTATGGGACTGGCAAAAGCACAATTTGACAATCACAAAAGGAAGACTCTTTTTTCACTACAACCCTCGGCTCTGCCTGAAAGAAATTCTTGAGATGGTGACTATAACAGGGGCAGAAAAACGCCAGGACAAAAATGATGTTGCGACAAAGACTAATGGGGACCAGGCATCTTGTAAGTATTTATTTGGGTGTATAAAAAATGCAAGAATACTTATTTGGCTGCATTTTGCTAGAAGGATACTGGTGTGATCCAGGGCTATAGCTACATGGCAGGCTGACCTAGTCGAAAACATATGTTCTGTCTCATAGGTTGCTGCTCTGTTCTTTCCTCATGTTTTCACTGTATTCTTTCCCTGCTCAGGACAACCATTTGCAAATCATGTTACAGAACAAAGTTGAACCTTTTATACAGTAAATATGGTGCTTTTTACTTTATCCATTATTCCAATGTGTATTGTGGAACTTTTCTGGCGTATGCTCAATTTGTTTATTTTTTGTGAAGTCATGAGGCCCTTTCATTTTTTTCACAAATTAATTAACCCCCCACACCCCACACCCCAATGACATGATAGAAATCTTTACAAATTTATTGAAAAGAAATAACTAAAATATTGCATTGACATTCAGACCCTTTACTCAGTACTCATTTGAAGCACCTTTTGGCATCGATTACAGCCTCCAGGTTTGGGTATGATTTCACAAGGTTTATACACCTGGATTTGTGGATTTTCTACCAATATTCTCTGCAGATCCTTTTAAGCTCGGCCATGTTGGATAGGGACCGTCAGTGGACATCCATTTGCAGGTCTCTCCAGAGATGTTTGATTGGTTTCAAGTAAGAGCGCTGGCTAGACCACTCAAGGACATTCACAGAGTTGTCCCTAAGCTACTACTGTGTTTACTTAGTTTGGTGAGGTGGCTAGCTCTAGGAAGCGTCCTGGTGGTTCCAAACTTCTTCCATTTAAGAATTATGGAGGCCACATTGCTCTTGGGAACTTTTAGTGCTGCATTTTCTGTACCCTTCTCCAGATTTTTGCCTCCACGGAATCCTGTCTGAGCTCTACAGACAGTTCTTTCCACCTCATGGATTGGTATTTTCTCTGATATACATTGTCAGCTGTGAGACCTTATGTAGCCAGAGCTGTGTCTTTCCAATTGTGTCTAATCAACTGAATTTACTCCATGTGACTCCAGTCAAGGTGTAGAAACATCTTGCAGATGATCAACTGAAATGGGAGGACCCTACAGCTTAAAGGAAGCCTGTCGCCTCCTTTTATGCTGCTCAAACTGCAGGCAGCATAAAACAGGTACATGGACTGTTATCCCAACAACACAATTATAGTGTAAATAAGCCATTGGGACCCGGTTAACTAGTCATTAGGGTGGTTCCCGGCTGCTGCACTCTGTCCCCCTGCTCCTGCTGCCCCAGAATATACACAGATAGAGAGAGACTCCTTACTTAGGAGTAGTGGGACTGAAAGCAGGGGTGCGTTAGGAGTGACTGAAAACTGACAGTCATTTTTATATTGTCATAGGTGATAAGGTAAGTAGGCATTTGGGATTAAGGTTTTGCTTTTACACCACAGAACTGTAGTTCATCTCAGTTCTTATTGTTGGTTCACCAATCCTTTTACAGGTGAGACTGATGTGCTGCGCTTCAACTCCATAAGATCAGACTCCAATAAGGTGTTGATTCGATGGGAGCCCTACTGGCCGCCTGACTACAGAGATTTGCTTGGATTTATGTTTCATTATAAGGAAGCGTAAGTAGTTTACTAGGAGCACTTCTGCAGTTACTGGAGCACATTGTTCTTTTTATGAACACCCATATGCATAATTTAAGAATACAAGCATCCTCCTGCACCTTACTGTATTTTTAGAAAGCCAGAATCTTTAATTATACACATGTTATTAGTGTTTCGAACAGGAACTGAGACTAGAAGAACTGCACAATTCTGTGCACATAATTTCGGTAGAAATTCGTATTTATTTGCATTGCTAAGTGCATGACTGTATTGGTACATTGTAGATGAGGGTAACAAAGGGTGTTTGTGTAAAGCAAGTGCCTAATCCAGATGGCTTTTTCCTGGAAATTAGAGTAAAATTAAGACAAAAGGAAAGAAACCCTAAAAGGAATTTAATGTGCTTTCTCTTTGCTACCACATAGCTGATGTAAAGACCTTGGTAAATGTGCCAACATTGCACGCGCTAGATCTGTTTTGTTGTGCCATCTGTTTGAGGGGAAGATCAGTTTTTATGAACATCTTTTTGTGTCTCGTATGGTTAGTGGGTAGTTAGTTATGAAGCAAATCTGCTTGTAGTTCTCATTTTCACACCTGAATTGCCCATTGGGGTCTAAGTAGATTCAGGATCTTGGGTGGTGGTCCAACCATTAGCCATAACTTTTATTATTATTTGGGCTGATATAGATATATAAAAAAAAAATAATTGAGAGAAAGCTATGTTTACTTTAGCTGTGCATTGACACAGTGATGGGTGCAAGCTATTGTTTTTACCCCAAATTTTTTATGTATGTAAGAGGGTCTTTCAGAAAAAAGCCTAAAATGTCCTCTTCTGTGTGGGCCAAAAAGACAATGTATGCAGATTTCTTGTTCAAAAGGAACAGATGCCCTTATGTGGTATTATTAGATTGGTCTGGATTTTTCTTGTAAAAGAGCTCTGACAGTTTTTTTCCTTTTATTAGGGTCTATGAACAATATGTACTAGGATGGTTGTCAGGCCCCTATAGTTCTGCATCATTTTATTCATACTGCCCAGTGGACCCTGTGTTTGTAGCTAAGCACCACAAATATTTTTTTTTCTCAGTAGCTAATCCTGACCATGTACATCTAATTTTTATTCCTCTTTCTTGGTGTGTCTGTTGATGCAGCCTTGCCCATCAGTCATCTCTTGTCCATGACTCATGGACAAGCCTGATACTGCTGCAGGACTGGTTAGTGTTCCAGTAGGGATGGGTGCCCCTAGTGGTGGGATTTTTTTTGGACCTGACATTGCTCATTTAATGTATTACATCACAGATCATTATGTAGTCACCTGGTAGGATTTCTATACCCTGGCACTGCCAAGTGTAATGAACCTGGAGGTCATTTGGCATGATGACCAGATTTGTTGTAGAAAGTGTTTTTGCTACTGAAAATCTGTCCTGTTCATCCAAATGGGGTTGTTTGTGGAGTAAGGATATAGATTTCTACAAGCACCTTCCAGATGAATGAAGCAGTGGCTGAACTTTCTGCAACATATTTGCTGCATGTGAATTCACCTTACCAGGTTTGTGTCTTGCCTTCCAGCGGAAACAGAAAACAAGAATTAATTCCAGTGTGTGAGTTTTAGCTTTTTTTTTTTTTTTAGCCACTATTTGTGACCTAGTTTGTAGTATTAGATGGTCTGCACCTGTATACTGTATTAGGTAATCATCATAAATTGTTTACATATTAATCTCTACTTCTTTCTTCTTCTATCATCAAGACCCTATCAGAATGTTACAGAATTTGATGGCCAAGATGCATGTGGCTCCAATAGTTGGACAGTAATCGATGTGGATCCTCCACAACGTACTACAGATGGCAAGACTCCTATTGCGCCAGGGCATCTTTTGCGTAATTTGAAGCCGTGGACACAGTATGCTGTATTTGTCAAGACTCTAGTGTCTTCATCAGATGAAAGAGGAAGAACATATGGAGCAAAGAGTGAGATCATCTATATAAGAACAAATGAATCCAGTAAGTACTTGGAGGTGTTTAAAATATGGCAAATATCTGTTTCTTTGTGGATATAAACATAAAATCTATTTGTTTACTTTCAGCACCCTCCGTTCCTCTTGACCCATTTTCTATAACCAACTCCTCATCTCAGATTATACTGAAATGGAAACCACCATCTGAACCCAATGGGAATGTCACTCACTACTTGGTGTATTGGCAGGAACAACCTGATCACAGTGAACTGCTTGAACTCGATTACTGTATGAAGGGTAAGTGTTGGAATGTTGATATTAGAAACAGTTGTCAGCTATCTTTTTATTTTGTGTAGATCAAGTACTTCATGGAACATTGCAATGATTATTATTCTCATAATCTTACCTCAGTGGTTTCCAAATTTCTTTAGGACTGAGAACCTCAAACCAGATATTGACCTTGCTGTGAAACAATATCCAATTTTCCATACACACAGCATAAAGCCACACCACTTCAGTCATGTCATTGTTAGTTACTGTGTCATTAGCCTCTGTGTCATGGTATTGTGTCTTCAGCATGACTGCTACATCAACACTATGCCAAAAATCATAAATGGGCCAAACTTTTTATGAATATAGACCTTGCCTTAGCAATATGAAGCAGGCATATGTAGAGAAGACTTCTTGCCATTGTTCTGTCCCCTCCTATACACTGTGCATACTACTAAATGGTGTTGACATGTGTGAATTGTGGTCCAGCCATCAGTACCTGAAAACAATCTATGGTAAATCAAATATCTCCTCTTGTGACCGAACACTGGAGTTCTGTAAAAAGCCAATGACAAATATACTGCTCTACTTATTGGCCCTCATTTACTAAGAAAATCGGGTTGTAAGTCTATGTTGCTTTCTTACCCGATTGCTTTTTTCCCCATATATTTATTATTATGTCGCATCCTGTTTGTCGCATGTGGGTTTTGTTGGTTTTGGTTTCCAACTCCTCTGAGCTGTCGGGAAAAAATCCACAACAATTCAACAAATTCGGGTTGGAAACCTTTATAAATACGTGGGAAAGCTCAGAAATGTCGGGTTTGGGAGAATCCACATCGGGTGTGTCGGGAAAAAATGTTGCATCGTGTCGCAGACTGGCGCATGATGTCTGCGACATGGCGCAGACAAAGATGCGACAAAAAAAAACGACAAAAGAGGTCGGGTTTAGAATAGTAAATGAGGGCCATTATGTGTCATTATATAATGCTTCAATATAAATTATATAGTCGAGATGTGCATTAAACCGGTAGAAAGAGGGGAAAATGACCTTGCCTATACGACCTTCATGACCTTAATCTAAGCGCATTAGATCCTATTGTATCGTGCAGCGAGTGGCCTTATATAGAGCCTGTCTATTTATTATGACCAAGGTTTTGTTTGTCCATAGCAGTTCTGCAAGTTGTCTATAATTTGATTTGATCATAATCCTCTTGATATGTAGTTTACTGCTTTAGCATCTATTTCTCAAATATGTGTCCCTTGAGGATCCCGTTAAAACACAGATGAAACGCGTTGGGACAAGGCTATTCATAACACGGACCTTGCTTTTTTCATAGGTCCATTTTGGATTTGTTTCTGGGCATTTGGTTTTGATGGACAGTGGGCCCAACCATGCATTATCCTGTATGTGGGCTATCCACTTCTTGTATCTTTTTGTTGTGATATGTCCATTGGCTCTTGATCATTGTGTTTAGCTATTGGTGCTACGTAGCTATGCTGTTACACTGGAACAGCTCTTAATGACCAAGGAATAGGGGTGATAGGAGGTCATACATTTTGTATTGTTTTTATTATGGGGTCTTTATCATATTGAATTATTATTAAAAGTTTTATTTCTCTATCGGCTCCATTGGGGGACACAGACAGTTGGTGTATCTTGCTGTCTCTAGGAGGTGACACTATGGCAACAAAAACAGTTGGCTCCTCCCAGCAGGATATACCTTCCTTCAGGCTCTGAGCTAGTCAGTTTAAGCTTAGTGTCTGAGGAGGTGGGACGTGGTCTGGGTTGCTCCAGACCAGGTCTTCTGATTTTTTGTTTTCCTAGTTAGGGACGTGTTAGTTTTTTAATTCCTTTTCTTTTCTGTTTTCAGGTGGGGACTCAGGGACTGCGGTTCCCTGTTTCCCCATTGTGAGTAAGGGGGCACAGACATTGCGTATATGCGCTGTTAACTAGGGATCGACCGATTATCGGTATGGCCGATATTATTGGCCGATAATCACGATTTTGGGCATCATCGGTATCGGCAATTACCTTGCCGATAAGCCGATAATGCACCGCCCCCCGCACCGCCCCGCGACCTCCCTCCCAGCCACCTTGACCGACCCGTCTCGGGACCCCCGGACAGGCAGGGGGAGAGAAGCGGGTAGTGGCGGCGGTCTATGGCACCGCAAAAGCCACTGCAGTGCATTGATCTAAAGCGCCCGCTTTAAATCAATGATCTGCAGCGGTGTCGCGGGGGGGGATAAATAGCCGATAACTTGTATCGGTATAAGTTATCGGCTATCGGCCCTAACCTCCACCGATTATCAGTATCGGCCCTAAAAAAACGATATTGGTCGATCCCTACTGTTAAACCCCCCCCCCCCCCCCCCCCCCCCCTCGCCAACGGCCAGCGCCTGGGTGGTACCTCATGGGTCTGGGTCCCCCTATGTCTCTGCTCGCCTCGCTCGAGCATAGCAGCCAGGCTTATTTCTCTCCTCACAGCGCCTTATTCATGGCTGCAGCCGCGGCGCTGTTATGAGCCGGGCGCTTCAGCGCCGGCTCAGTTGTACTTCATTTCTCTGCCGGCGCTCTGGCCCCGAGCGCATATTTATCCTTCAGAGCGCCTTATACGCGGCTGCAGGCGCGGCGCTGTTACGAGCCGGGCGCTTCTGCGCCGGCTCAGTTTTACTTTCTTTTTCGCCGGCAGAGGCTGCCGGCGATCTGGCCGCCCGCTCCATTCCCCCAAGCGCATATACAGGGACAAGGAGCGGGCACCATGACACTTCTTCCCTGACGCTGTAGCTCCGCCCACTGACCGTGGGGGGGGGGGAGCTCTCAGAGGCACGAAGCAGCGCCCAATCAGTGCCGTGGGCGCCATTCTCTGTGTTTAGGGGTCAGTTACTTTGCACGCCCCTCCCTCCCTATTGGCTAGCCTTATTAGTCTAGCTGCTGCACGGAGCAATGTCTCCTCACTGCAGCTAATTGGGGACACAGATCTGGTGAGAAGTGCCTGCCTTCTCCTTTTTAACCCTTTATGTCGTACCCAGGGCTGTTCATCCCTCTAAACAGGAGCCTGGGAACTTAGTGACTTACTATACCTGCAAGCACTGTACTACCTAGATGCCTGGTTCCGCTGCGCCCTCTGGCTCTGCATGCTCCTCTGCTCCCCCAGTCCCCCTGATGCCCCTTCGGTCCAGTGGGTTCAGCCGCTCCTCCAGCCTGTGTTTCTTCCCTGACCCAGTGTATGGCTGACTTGTCCCAAGTCTCCTGTTCGGTGGCTGAGGCCTTCCGCGAACTGGCCGCTTTGAAGGGGTCATCCCGGCACAGGACCTCTGAGAGGGCCCGCTCTTCGTCCCCTCGTACCTCACGCTCTCTCAAGCGTGCTAGGAGTGCCTCGTCTGACCCTTCCATTGAGTCTTCGGATAGACGTGGGCGTTCACCTCGTGGGTCCCGCCCCTCCCTATCATCTGGGCACAAACGTCGCTCCTCTAGAGTATGTTCCCGGAGTCGCCCGGTCTGGATCGCCCCCCTCAAAGACTGCCTCTACACATTCACATTCCCCTGGTGAACTAGCGGACGAGGCTTCCGAACCAACATCTGACCCAGGGGACCGCTCGGACTCAATTGCTATGGTGAACTCATTGGTTACAGCCATAAGAGACACCTTTCACTTGGAGGACCCAGGATCTTCGGATGTCAATCCAGGAGTATCCTTTCATCGTACTAAGCCAGCACCTCAAAGGTTCAGCTCTCACGCAGACTTTGACGACATTCTGAAATCCGCATGGAAACATCCAGACAAGAGATTCCCGGGAGTCAAGACAACTCAGGAACGTTATCCATTTGACAAGGACTTTGTCGCTAAGGTGGCTTCGCCTCCCTCTGTGGACCCACCAATCTTTCGGATATCAAAGGCGACTATGCTGCCTCTGGCAGACGCCGCGCCCTTCAAGGATCCCGTAGACAAAAAGGTAGAATCCTTAGCAAAGTTCGCTACTGAAGCAGCTGGCTCTTCTTTTTCCCATCTTCGCTTTGACATGGGTGTCCAAGGCCCTGTCGGAGTGGGGTCAACAGCTTCATCAGGATTTCTTAGCAGGATCCCCCCCCCCAGAGGATCTATCTGCTCTGGCTCTCTGTTTCGCTAAGGCTGAGGACTTTTTATCTGCAGCTTCCATGCAGGCAGCCCGTTGTTCTGCCTTTGCTGTGAGTCATCTAGCAGCCCTCCGCCGCTCTATGTGGCTTAAGGCTTGGAATGCGGATGCCGCTTCCAAAAGGTCTCTCACTGAGCTTCCCTTTACTGGTGGCCGTCTTTTTGGCAAACGCCTTGATGAGATTCTCTCCGAGGCAACGGGAGGTAAGAGTTCCTTGTTACCTCAAATTAAGGCTCGTCCTACTTTCCAAAGGAAGTCTTTTCCTTTCGGTCCTTTCGGACCTCTGGCTCCAACAAGGCGCCCTCGAGGGACAAGAAGGCTCCCTCGTTTCAGGCACGCCCGTCCTGGAGTCGGACTCCAAACCCACTTCTGCTTGAAGTCAGGCCCCCACCCGTGGTTTCCTTGTGGGTGGGAGGTCGTCCTTTGTTTTCCGAGACATCTGGACCTCATACATTCAGGACTCTTGGGTCAGGGACGTGGTATCCAACGGTTACCGAATCGAATTTGCCTCCCTTCCGAGGGATCGCTTTTTTCGGTCTCCTCCCCTGGCGAAGCAATTTCGTGCGGCTCTCCAGTCCCTGCTTCTCCCGGGGGTCATTATTCCAGTCCCCCGAGAGGAATGTTTTCGGGGTTTCTATTCAAATCTCTTTGTGGTCCCCAAGAAGGACGGTTCTGTACGGCCAATCCTAGACCTCAAGCGTCTCAACCATCATCTTCTCTTCCGCCACTTCCGGATGGAATCTCTCTGCTAGGTGGGGCATCCCTGGAACAGGGGGAGTTCCTCTCCTCAGTGGACATCAAGATGCCTACCTCCCTGTGCCAATATTTCTGGGCCATCATCGGTACCTCCGCTTTGCGGTTCCGGAGGGGCACTTTCAATTTGTAGCTCCCCCCTTCTGCCTAGCCACGGCTCCTCGGGTCTTTACGAAGGTCCTTGCGCCCGTGATGGGCCTGTTACGGTCGAGAGGCATCTTGGTGATACCCTATCTGGACGATCTTCTCATCAAGGCTCCATCCAGAGCCCAGACTCTGGAGAATCTGGACGTCGCTCTCCACACTCTGACTCGTTTCGGCTGGCTGGTCAATCGGGACAAGTCAGTCCTCCAGCCTACCCATTCTCTAACCTTTCTGGGGTTGCGCTTTGACACGGCCTCTGCCCGAATTTATCTTCCGCCGGATAAGTGTCTGGCGCTCCGGGAGGGGGTCTGCTCCCTGCGGACCCAGGTATCAGTCTCCATCCGCACTTGTATGGAGGTCCTGGGTTGGATGGTGGCAGCCATGGAGGCCGTGCCCTTTGCTCAGTTCCATTACCGCCCTCTCCATCTGGCGATTCTTTCTCGATGGAACAGGTCGCCTCTGTCCCTGGATTGTCAGATTACTCTCCCTCCCAGGGTCCGTCAGTCTCTGCTCTGGTGGCTCCGCTCGCCCCTTCTTCTCCAGGGGCGGTCTTTCCTTCCCCTTCATTGGCAGGTGGTTACGACGGATGCCAGCCTGTCAGGCTGGGGCGGCGTGTTCAGGGATTGGACGGTTCAGGGTCTCCGGGCTCCCCAGGAGACCCTTCTTCCGATAAACATATTGGAATTACGGGCGATTCTTCTTTGTCTTCTTCTTTGGGAGTCCCAGCTTCAGTCCCGTCCTGTTCCTGTCCAGTCGGACAACGCCACGGATGTGGCCGACATAAATCGACAAGGCGGCACTCGCAGCTCGGCAGCCATGGCCGAGATGACCAAGATTCTCATCTGGGCGGAAAGCAAGGTTCCAGCCATTTCAGCGATCCACATTCCTGGAGTGCTCAACTGGGAAGCGGACTTCCTCAGTCGGTTCTCACCTGACCCCGGCGAGTGGTCTCTTCATCCGGAGGTCTTCACGCAGCTCTGCGACCTCTGGGGCTTTCCGGACGTGGACCTCTTCGCGTTCCGGCACAATCGGAAAATTCTTCCGTTTGTGTCCAAGTCCCGGAACCCTCAGGCCTTGGCCGTGGACGCCCTAGTGATTCCTTGGACGGTGTTCGCTCTGCCTTATCTGTTAACTCTCCTTCCGCTCCTTCCCAGAGTGCTGAGGAAGCTCAAGGCAGAGGTCGTTTCCGCCATTCTGGTAGCTCCAGATTGGCCCGAAGGTCGTGGTATGCCGACGTAGTCAGGCTCCTGGACGACGCCCATCTGCGCCTTCCGCTTCGCCCGGACCTTCTCTCTCAGGGTCCTCTTTGCCACCCCAATTTACAGTTGCTGCATTTGACAGCGTGGTTTTGAGGGCCCGAGGGTTCTCATCACAAGTCATTCACACCATGCTCAAGGCTCGTAAGCCCTCCTCCGCTAGAATTTACCACCGTACTTGGCGGTCTTATTTTCGTTGGTGTGATGCTCAGGACTTCTCTCCGGTGACCTTCTCAGTTCCCCGTCTCCTCTCCTTTTTACAGTCAGGGCTGGAACTGGGTTTGTCTCTCAGTTCCCTTAAAGGTCAGGTTTCGGCCCTTACTGTTCTTTTCCAGCGGCCCCTGGCTTCTAATTCTCATGTCCGGACTTTCCTGCAAGGAGTGGCGCACGCTGCTCCTCCTTATCGGTCACCTTCTCCCCCTTGGGACTTGAACTTGGTTCTGAGTGCCCTCCAGGGTGCACCCTTTGAGCCCCTCAGAGAGGTGTCTCTCCGCCTCCTTTCTTGGAAAGTGGCGTTTCTTGTGGCTATCACCTCCATCCGGAGGGTGTCTGAATTGGCAGCTCTTTTCTGCCGTTCTCCGTTTCTGGTGATCCACCAGGACAAGGTCGTTTTTCGGCCAGATCCTTCCTTTTTGCCTAAGGTGGTCTCGGCTTTTCATCTGAATGAGGACATTGTCCTCCCGTCTTTTTGTCCGGCTCCTTCGCATCCTAAGGAGCGCTTACTATACAAGCTGGACGTTGTTCGGGCAGTTCGGTCTTATATCTCCGTCACTTCTTCGTTTCGTCAGTGTGATTCCTTTTTCGTCCTTACGGAAGGTCGTCGCAAGGGACAACCTACTTCCAAGGCCACCATTTCTAGGTGGATTCGGTCCGCCATTTTGGAAGCCTATCGCTGTAAGGGGAAGATTCCTCCTTTCAGGGTTGTGGCTCATTACACGCGTTCTGTGGGGGCATCTTGGGCTCTCCAGAATGGGGCCTCGGTCTCGCAGATTTGCAAGGCGGCTTCCTGGTCGTCTTTGTACACTTTCTCAAGGTTTTACCGGGTTCATACTTCGCATCGGCTGATGCTAGTCTGGGGCGTAAAGTGCTGCAGGTGTCAGTGGATCGGCCGTCTGCCTGATTACTTATCTGCCCACCCAAGGGCTTTAGTACGTCCCACTGTCTGTGTCCCCCAATGGAGCTGATAGAGAAAAGGAGATTTTTTTAACACTTACCGTAAAATCTCTTTCTCGAAGGATCCATTGGGGGAGACAGCTCCCGCCCTTTTTTGGTTTTTGTCCTTTGGTTCTCTGTCCGAGGGAGTGTTCAGTTATGTTTTTTTCTTCTGGTTCTCGGACAGTTTTTGGGTCTTTCTTTGACCTATTGGTCTCCTCCTATTGCTCTGGAACTTAAACTGACTAGCTCAAAGCCTGAAGGCGGGTTTATCCTGCTGGGAGGAGCCAACTTTTTTTGTTGCCATAGTGTCACCTCCTAGAGACAGCAAGATACACCCACTCCACTGTCTGTGTCCCCCAATGGATCCTTCGAGAAAGAGATTTTACGGTAAGTGTTAAAAAAAATCTCCTTATTTTAGTGTAGGTGCTTCAGTGAAATGGTTTGCTTATTTGCACAACAAATGTTTCCCCCATATTGTTTTTTATTTGGTGATTTTTTTTTTTTTTTTTTTTTAAATGGTCTTAAATGTTTGTTTTATATTTTTCATCAAATATGTTGCTATTAACCCCTTCCCGCTATTGGACGTATGCATACGTCCAGGCGAACTACACGTTCGCGCAAATGGACGTATGCATACGTCCAAGCGATCTCCTGCTCTGCCGCGGGCAGCGCAGGAGATCGCGGGTGGGACTCAGCTGTCAATCACAGCCGGAGTCCCACCGCAGCTGCCGGGGCCGCGATCGCGCCGGTCCCGGCAGCATTAACCCCATAGATGCCGTGATCAGTTCTGATCACGGCATCTATGGTGTTTGCAGGGGGAGCGCTCTCCCCCTGCCCATCAACGGCGGCTCCGCTATAAAATAAGGGGGATCGAGGGTGTCCAAGACACCCTCGATCCCCCTTGAAGAGATAGGAGTGAGGTGGCAGGGTTGCCACCCCTCCTATCCCTGCTATTGATCGGCCGAGTGACCGACCAATAGCAGACTGGGGGCGGGGGGGTTAAAGTTTGGTTCCCCCCGCTATGCCCACCCATCGGTGTCTGGGCACAGCGGGGGGAACCGTGTAGTAGCGGCGGCGGCGGTCACTTACCCGGCGGAGGCTGTGATCATGGCGGCAGTGGAGGTGAGTATGGCGCCGCGTGTCTGGGAGTCTGTTGCCTAGCAACATCTGCAGGGCGACAGTTTGGAGAGTGGTCTCTAAACTGTGGCCCTCCAGATGTTGCAAAACTACAACTACCACCATGTCTTGACAGCTGTTTGCTGTGTTGGCATGCTGGGAGTTGTAGTTTTGCAAGATTTTGAGGGGTTCAGGCTAGAGATCACTGACAGTGGTCTCTAAACTGTAGCCCTCCAGATGTTGCAAAACTACAACTCCCAGCATGCCCAGACAGCTGTTTGCTGTCTTAGCATGCTGAGATTTGTAGTTTTGCAACATCTGGAGGGCCACAGTTTAGAGACCACTGTCAGTGATCTCCATACTGAACCCCTCTAAATCTTGCAAAACTACAACTCCCAGCATTCAGGAACAGCAAATGGCTGTCTCGGCATGCTGGGAGTTGTACTTGCGTGCCTCCAGCTGTTGCATAACTACATCTCCCAGCATTCCCTTTGGCAATCAGTACATGCTGAGAGTTGTAGTTCTGCAACAGCTGGAGGCACACTAGTTGGGAAATACCGAGTTAGGTAATAGGTTCTATTAACTAACTCAGTATTTTCCAACCAGTGTGCCTCCAGCTGTTGCAAAACTACAACTCCCAGCATGCACGTTCTGTCAGTGCATGTTGGAAGTTGTAATTTTGCCCCCCCCCCCCCCCCCCCCATGTGAATGTACAGGTTACATTCACACTGGCGGCAGATTACAGTGAGTTCCCTGCTTCAAGTTTGAGCTGCAGCCGCAGCTCAAACTCCTAGCGGGAGACTCAGTGTAATCCGCCGTCAGTGTGAATGTGAATGTAACCTAAAAACACTACACTACACTAACATAAAATAAAGAGTAAAACACTACATATACACACGTACACTGCCCCCCCCTACCACCCCCCCAATAAAAATGAAAAACGTATCCTACAGCAGTGTTTCCAAAACGGAGCCTCCAGCTGTTGCAAAACAAAAACTCCCAGCATTTCCGGACAGCCATTGACTGTCCAAGCATGCTGGGAGTTTAGCAACAGCTGGAGGCTGTTTGGGAATCACTGGTGTAGAATACCCCTATGTCCACCCCTATGCAAATCCCTAATTTAGGCCTCAAATGCGCATTGCGCTCTCACTTTGGAGCCCTGTCGTATTTCAAGGCAACAGTTTAGGGCCACATATGGGGTATCGCCGTACTCGGGAGAAATTGCCTAACAAATTTTGGGGGGCTTTTTCTCCTTTTACCCCTTATGAAAAGGTGAAGTTGAGGTCTACACCAGCATGTTAGTGTAAAAAAAAAACCATTTTTGTACACTAACATACTGATGATGCCCCATACTTTAAAATTTCACAAGCGGTAAAAGAAAAAAAGCCTCCAAAATTTGTAACGCAATTTCTCCTGAGTACGGAGATACCCCATATGTGGGCGCAAAGTGTTCTGGGGACGCACAACAAGGCTCAGAAGGGAGAGTGCACCATGTAAATTTGAGGTCTAAATTGGTGATTTGCACAGGGGTGGCTGATTTTACAGCAGTTCTGACATAAGTGCAAAACAATAAATACCCACATGGGACCCCATTTTGGAAACTACACCCCTCACGGAATGTAATAAGGGGTACAGTGAGCATTTACGCCCCACAGGTGTCTGACAGATTTTTGAAACGGGTCTGTGAAAATGAAAAATAACATTTTTAATTTGCACAGCCCACTGTTCCAAAGATCCGTCAAATGCCAGTGGGGTGTAAATTCTCCCTGCACCCCTTATTACCTTCCGTGAGGGGTGTAGTTTTAAAAATGGGGTCACATGTGGGGGGGTCCACTGTTCTGGCACCACGGGGGGCTTTGGAAATGCACATGGCCAAATTCTCTCTCCAAAAGCTCAATGATGCTCCTTCTCCTCTGAGCATTGTAGTTCGCCCCCAGTGCACTTCACGTCCACTTATGGGGTATTTCCATACTCAGAAGAGATGGGGTTACAAATTTTTGGGGGTATTTTCTGCTATTATCCCTTGTAAAAATTAAAAATTTGGGGGAAAACAAGCATTTTAGTGTAAAAAATAAAAAATTTTTTTTACATATGCAAAAGTCGTGAAATACCTGTGGGGTATTAAGGTTCACTTTACCCCTTGTTACGTTCCCCAAGGGGTCTAGTTTCCAAAATGGTATGCCATGTGTTTTTTTTTTTTTCTGTCCTGGCACCATAGGGGCTTCCTAAATGCGGCATGCCCCCAGAGCAAAATTTGCTTCCAAAAAGCCAAATGTGACTCCTTCTCTTCTGAGACCTGTAGTGCGCCAGCAGAGCACTTTTCATCCCCATATTGGGTGTTTTCTGAATCGGGAGAAATTGGGCTTCAAATTTTGGGGAGTATTTTCTGCTATTACCTTTTTTTAAAATGTAAAATTTTTGCTAAACCAAGCATTTTTGGTAAAAAAAAAAATTTTTTTTTTTACATATGCAAAAGTCGTGAAACACCTGTGGGGTACTAAGGTTCACTTTATCCCTTGTTACGTTCCTCAAGGGGTCTAGTTTCCAAAATGGTATGCCATGTGTTTTTTTTTTTTTTTGCTGTCCTGGCACCATAGGGGCTTCCTAAATGCGACATGCCCCCCGAGCAAAATTTGCTCTCAAAAAGCCAAATATGACTCCTTCTCTTCTGAGCATTATAGTTCGCCCGTAGTGCACTTCAGGTCAACTTATGGGGTACCTCCATACTCAGAGGAGATGGGGTTACAAATTTTGGGGGGTATTTTCTGCTATTAACCCTTGCAAAAATGTGAAATTTGGGGGGAAACACACATTTTAGTGAAATTTTTTTTTTTTTTTTTACATATGCAAAAGTCATGCAACACCTGTGGGGTATTAAGGCTCACTTAATTCCTTGTTACGTTCCTCAAGGGGTCTAGTTTCCAAAATGGTATGCCATGTGGTTTTTTTTTTTGCTGTTTTGGCACCATAGGGGCTTCCTAAATGCAACATGCCCCCCAAAAACCATTTCAGAAAAACGTACTCTCCAAAATCCCCTTGTCGCTCCTTCGCTTCTGAGCCCTCTACTGCGCCCGCTGAACAATTTACATAGACATATGAGGTATGTGCTTACTCGAGAGAAATTGGGCTACAAATTCAAGTATAAATTTTATCCTTTTACCCCTTGTAAAAATTCAAAAATTGGGTCTACAAGAACATGCAAGTGTAAAAAATTAAGATTTTGAATTTTCTCCTTCACTTTGCTGCTTTTCCTGTGAAACACTTAAAGGGTTAAAACACTTACTGAATGTCATTTTGAATACTTTGGGGGGTGTAGTTTTTATAATGGGGTCATTTATGGGGTATTTCTAATATGAAGACCCTTCAAATCCACTTCAAACCTGAACTGGTCCATGAAAAATAGCGGGTTTGAAAATTTTGTGAAAAATTGTAAAATTGCTGCTGAACTTTGAAGCCCTCTGGTGTCTTCCAAAAGTAAAAACACGTCAATTTTATGATGCAATCATAAAGTAGACATATTGTATATGTGAATAAAAAAAATATGTATTTTGAATATCCATTTTCCTTACAAGCAGAGAGCTTCAAAGTTAGAAAAATGCAAAATTTACAATTTTTTCATCAAATTTGGAGATTTTTCACCAAGAAAGGATGCAAGTTACCACAAAAATTTACCACTATGTTAAAGTAGAATATGTCACGAAAAAACAATCTCGGAATCAGATTGATAAGTAAAAGCATTCCAGAGTTATTAATGTTTAAAGTGACAGTGGTCAGATGTGCAAAAAAGGGCTGCGTCCTAGAGGTGAAAATGGGCTGTGTCCTTAAGGGGTTAAGAATAGTCTCTCAATTTCAATCTCACTTATGCTACAAAAGTTTTGAGATTACTGTTAAAACTGTCATTTTCATGTGTCTGCACTTCAACTGGTACATGCTTTTACAGGGATAAAGTTACCCTCCAGAACATGGTCACCTCCTCAAGACACAGAAGATTCTGCTAAACCCAATGGAACAGAGACTGAGGATTCAAATGCAGCTTGTTGTACCTGCCCAAAAAGTGAAGCTCAGATTATGAATGAGCACCTCGAGCAGGCATTCCGAAAAACCTTTGAGAATTATTTGCACAACGTGGTCTTCATTCCAAGGTAGGACTGAAAACATTCATTTTTATTTAAGAATTATTGGTGTCACTATCTAAATTAAAAATAAATTGTAAAATCTTGCCGTTTTCTCATTAGCCACTAAGCCTAATAATAAGGCCATGTGCACACAGCCATAATCCTATAATGGGAGCTTCAGTGCATAACCACAGTTTCCTGTCACTCACTGAAGTCAATTGGAGCAGGGTTTTCAAAGCTGACACCCCATGATTTTTCTAATGGAAATTTGCATGGTTTATGCTTCAAAAACCACACTGATTATGCCTATGTAAATGTGCCCTAAAATGTCTTTTCTGTAGAGATCACTGGTCAGCTGTAATATCTGCACTGATCACAGAACATGCCTAGAGTCCTCTCTAGACTGCAGGTTCCTATTGGACATGTGGTTGCTGTAAAACATATGTCTAAATGACATTTACAGCAGCTCAGGTAAGATGGCTGGTCCTATATCTATATACAGAAATTGTAATGAAGAAATATTAGTATCTGGTATTAATTAGTAAAAATACTATCTACTAAATGTTCCTTTTGAAGAGTAAATAAAAAAAAAGTCTGATTTATTTCCTACTACAGACCTTCTAGAAAACGCAGAGATACCTTTGGTGTTGCAAACGGTACTGTCTCAGATCAAGTGACACCCAATCCTTTAGTCAATGCAACCTCAACTGGAGCACCTGACGATATGGAGCCTAAGAAGTTTTCTCAGAAGGTTTGGTTCAAGGAGTCATTTGTCATTTCTGACTTAAAGCATTTCACTGCATATCGAATTGAAATCCATGCCTGCAACAACGATGTGTCACTTGGCTGTAGTGTAGCTGCATATGTCAGCGCCAGAACCATGCCAGAAGGTGAGCCACCAATACAGCTTACTGCTGTTGTATACAAGACTGTAATAATGTAAAATTATATGGCAACTTCAAATTTGCATGATATCTACTGGACATGTTTGTACAGTAAGATCTAGAGAGTTCCCCAGCCACTGTTACTCATCTTGTCTATTGCATATGCATAAACAAAGGAATGATTGCCTTCTTGGAGATTAGTAGGTGCCCTATTCCCATGGATTATAATTTTATTGCAGATATTGTGGTTATGCTGTCGGAAAGCCCATTTACGGATGGGTTAATATTGCTTCCATACCATGACTGAAATTGACATTCTATCTGTACATAGTATTATAGAATGCGGTTATCACTGACAGGTGGATAGTCATGAATATCACAAACAGCTGAGCACCCCCTCAGTAGTCTGTGATAATAAACAAGTCCTTTCAATAAAAGTTTGGAACCCAAAATGAAAATTTATGTTGTGTCTGGATCCCTGTCTGCCCTAAGATGTGGCAGCAAAAATCTGGTTAAATCCCCTTTATCCCCTTGTCGCAAACGGACGTGAATGTACGTCCATTGCAGGCTCCCAAGGTATGACATGAGTGCAGCTGAGCAAGCATCATACCCGGTGGGTCCCGGTTGCTTATATCGATCGTGATGTTGTCCAGCATTAGCCCTTTAGACACCGCTATCTAAGTTGATTGCGGTGTCTAAAAGAGGATAATTTAACTCCCGGTTAGCTCAGTGGGCTGATCGGGATTACCGCAACATCCCGATCAGCTGAGAGAACGGAGGAAGGTCTCTCACCTTTACTGCCGTCCGATCGCCGATTCACTGTTCTGTGCCTGAGATCCAGGCAGGAGCATTGGAGTGCCGATAACACTGATCAGGGAAATGCCATGGCATAGCATTGATCAGTGCTGGCAATCAAGGTATTGCATGTTATAGTCCCCTAAGGGGGCTATAACATTGCAAAAAAGTGTAATAAAAAAAAAGGTAATAAATGTGATTTAACCCATTTCCTAATAAAAGTTTGAATCACCCCTTTCACCCCCCATTAAAAAAAAAAACTGTAAATTAAAAATAAATATTTACATATGTGGTATCGCTGCTTGCATAAATGTCCGAACTATAAAAATATATCGTTGATTAAACCACACGGTCAATGGGGTACACGTAAAAAAATTCAAAAGTACAAAATAGCGTATTTCTGGTCACTTTTTGTACCATTAAAAAATGAATAAAAAGCAATGAAAAGTCCGAGCAAAACAAAAATGGTACAGAAAAAATATAAATTGGGTATCCTTGCGACCGTATGGACCTACAGAATAAAAATGAGGTGTAAATTTTACCAAAAACTGCACTGCGTAGAAACGGAAATGTTTTTTTTATTTTTATTTTTTTATTTTTATTTTGCCCCACAAATAATTTTTTTCTGGTTTCGACATAGATTTTGTGCTGAAATTATTAATGGTATTACAAAGTTACATTGTTGGCGCAAAGAACAAGCCCTCATATGGGTCTGTAGGTGGAAAATTGAAAGTGTTATGATATTTAGAAGGTGAGGAGGAAAAAAGTGCAAAAATGAAAAATCGTCAAAGAGGGAAGGGGTTAATGATCAGTGGAAATCCGACCTCTGGGAGCCCCACCAATCGTGAAATTGAAGGGTATGTAGTACTGGTGTAGCTCCCTTCATTCTCACAACTAGTGGGTGTCCCAGAGATTGAACTTACATAAAGGGGTTTTCCTGGATGCTCAGGATAGGTCATTTACATCCGATCAGTGTGGTGCACTGCACCCGGATGTACGTTGTGAACAGAGCCAGAATTCTCTGCTCCTTTCATTGTACAGTAGCCGTACCAGGTTACTGTACTTTAGCTACCACTGAAGTGAATGGATAGATGTGCATTACAAAGCTCTGGAAAACCCCTTTTAACAGGCCTCTGTTTCTATGCCATAACATGTTCCACTAAAAAAGAAAGTTTACAATTTAGTGTCTTTAGATGTAGTTGCTAATTTTACAACAAACAATTTGACTATTCACAGCTAAAGCAGATAACATTGAGGAACCAGTGACGTTTGAGTATATTTCACCATACATCCACCTCACGTGGAAAGAACCAAAGGAACCCAATGGCTTGACCGTCTTGTATGAGGTACAATACTCCCGGCTTGGAGACACTCAGGTAATTGTACATTTTTATATTCTTTTGTAGACCTCATATTCTGCGTTGTACTAATTATATTGTTATTATTACTTTGCAGGAAGAAAATGTCTGTGTTTCCCAGAAACAGTATCTCCAGGATAAGGGAGCAAAGCTGCGTTCACTTCTCCCAGGGAACTATAGTGTGAGAGTTCGGGCCACTTCTTTAGCTGGAAATGGTTCTTGGACTCAGACTACTTATTTTTATGTACCAGATAATGGTAAGTGTTTACTTATCTTTGGGTAAAAAAGGGACTTTGCAATCATTCTGCAACAGATTAAGTTTCATGTAATTATTGGTTGTTTTGCGGCTGGATTCACGTTACAGAATCTAAGGGCAGAAATTCTGAGGGCAAGACCACCCAGACATTGCCAGTCCCCATAGACGGCAATGTAGTCTGCAGGGTATTCTTCCCAAAAAAAATTTACGCCAGAAAGCTCAGCTGCTGAAATTCTGTTGTGTGCGCTGTGGAGTGGAATCACATTATTGGCTGGTGAAGTTCCCCTTCTGAATTCAGGAAGTCGTGCGCAGGAGGCAGAGTCCCGCCAGCTGCCCACCCATGCTTCTTTCCGTCTTCTCAGTAAGCCGTCCCCTTAGTTAGCATATTCATATTCTGCGACTCTATGTCCTAGTGACGTGAGTCGTATGTCACGTGAGCGCTGCGCTCTGTCGGTAGAGCGCATGCGCCGGCAGTTTACATACAGCTCTCATGTACTGAGCTCTGACTGCTGAAAGCAGTCATGTGAGAGCTGTAGTCATGTGTATATTTACAGTATAGTCTACCGACTGAGCGTAGCGCTCATGTGACATACGACTCACGTCACTATATGAATATGCAGAATATGAATATGCTAACTAAGGGGACGGCTGATTGAGAAGATGAAAAAAAGCAGGGCCGGCCAGCCAGCGGGACCCCGCCTCCTGCACGCGACTCCCTGAATTCAGAAGTGGAACTTCGCCAGCCAATATTTTGGGAACCACAGCACCAATTATAGTAAGTGACCCCTCTTTGGATTCCTGGTCACCCACACTATAATCCAGTTTATTGGGTTTAGTGTGGTGATGAAGGTGACAGTTTTCCTATAAAAATTTTCCTGTCTCCTCCAGACATCAAATGAAAGCTCCTGGCATCTCATAACTGACCAAATGCTTTCTCTATATCTCTAGTTCAGAGTTTAGAGAGTCTGTTAGCATATTTATTCTATGGAAAAGCAGAATTTATTTGGACTGGGAAAAAATAAGCATAATCCAAAAGGAAAGAAAGACAAAAAACCGCAGGGGCGTTCCTTGGTGTAATATATCGGGGACTTGTGAACCCATCACCACACCTATTGTGTTGATCTAACCTTGTTCAGTTGTGCTACGTAATAGGCACAACTCTATGAAGCATACATTGAGTATATTCACAGAATGCAGCTTAAGGGCCCCATCCTCGTGCCCTAAGGTGCAGAACGAAGCAAGAATAGGTAGAGGGGGAGAAAAATTGGGTCCTGGATGAGCGCCGCTGTCAGTATCCCACAAAATGACTCTTAAGTCACCACAGTTGCAACAAGGATCGTTTTTTTCGATATGTAAAACAATAGAAAACGTGTTTCGGCGCTCTCTCCTGGGAGCATTTGTCCAGTTTTCAATCTCACAAATGTTTTTTTGGCTGAATGGGCACAGTTCCCCACACATGCACTTGAAAATCCTGTAGAAAGCCTTCCCAGAAAAAATGGAGTTTTCATTTATGGTTTTGGAATGGGGTTCCTAACAGGCTCACATATAATGATAGTCAGGTGTTCACATACTTTTCATGTGGCAGTTGCATTAAAGTCCCTTAATCTTTTTACTTTATAGTATGTGCTTTTTTTTTAGCTATGAAAGATGTCTGCTACTATATTATAATTTTTTTTGTTTCCTCAGACAATTACCCAAGTAACATCTTAAAGATTGTCATAGGTCCAGTTCTCTTATTGTTTGCCTTCCTTGTCACTTTGATAGTCTGCATGATCCAGAAAAAAAAGTGAGTGATTTGAGCAATTTCTATGTCTAAATACAGCTAATAGTTAAGACATCTAAAAAAAAAACTAAGTTTTAGTCTTTGCTATCCACTTGCATTACGGTTTTTGTATTGTTATTAAGTTGTGCACTTTTTTTTATCAACTGGTGCCAGAAAGTTAAACAGATTTGTAAATTACTTATATATAAAATGTTTAATCCTTTCAGTACTTATCAGCTGCTGTATATTGCAGAGGAAATCGAGTTGTTCTTTTCTGCCTGACCACAGTGCTCTCTGATGACACCTCTGTCCATTTTAGGAACTGTCCCGAGTAGGAACAAATCCCCATAACAAACCTATCCTCCTCTGGACAGTTCCTGACATGGGCAGAGGTGTCAGCAGAGAGCACTGTGGTCAGACAGAAATGAACAACTCAATTTCCTGTTGAGCATACAGCAGCTAAGTTCTGGAAAGATTAAGATTTTTAAATAGAAGTAATTTCTGTTTCTTTCTTGCACCAGTTGATTAGAAAGAATTGGTTTTCCACAGCAGTACCCCTTTTAAAGTTCGGGTTGTAAGAGTTGCATCTACCTTTTGCATTTGTTGTGTTTGGCTGCTCAGAATGGTGTCATCAATAATGGGGTTATATAGTGGCAAATCTTTTTTTTTTTTTTTTTTTTTATTAAATCCTATCCAGGCTGCCAGCTTTAAAAAAAGAAACCACTAAACTTACCTCCCTTTGCTTCCCCAATTTCTCTGGTATTGCTGCTTGCTTTCTGCTGCGATCCTCTTCCTGGTGCTGGGGGTCAATGCATCAGACTGCAGCGTAGCTCATTGCTGGCCACACGGAAGAAGACTGGTGTTGGGGCTCAATATGTAACACTGCCACTCGGCCAATCAGTGGCTTTGGCCGGACATCGCTGCTGCCAGCGATTAGCTGAGCTACAGTCTGATGCATTAACCTCGGACACCAGGAATAGGTGTGCGCCAGAGGCCGGAGAGCGATACCGCTGGAAGCAGCAAGACGTAAGGCTTCTTTCACGCTATGAGCATTTATCCGTTATTAAACGTCCGTTTTCTGTGTGGAAACGGATGTATAATAACGGATGCAATTACGGGTGCTAACGGATGAATAAATATTCATCCGTTAAGACCCGTTATAACATCCCTCATGTATGGCCATAACTCCTCTGCCTACAGACTCCCACAGCCACAGATTTGTTTCTATGATGGGAGTAGTAATTCCCTGGCTGCGGGAGTCTGCAGACAGCTGGGGAGGCTACATTAGTGTTTTTACTACTACCCCCATCATGGAACAGACTCTGTTCCATGATGGGGGTTGTAGTACAGGGGCTGAGGGATTGATCGCACCGGGTTTCACTTCTGAAACCCGATGTGATCAGAAGTTATTAGGCAGGGGAGCGGGCGGCAAGCTCCGCAACCCTACGATGTATGGTGTGTTGTAACTTTCATTTTTAAATCCCCCGCGGGGAGCCCTGAATGGCTGGTACTGAGGAGCCATTCAGGGCTCTCAGCGGGAGATTTAAAAATGAAAATTGTGAGTAGCAGGGGCCATATGTATATTAAAAGCGCTGTGGGGGGGCGCAAGATATATAGCACTGCAGGGAGGGGGGGCAGACATATAGCCTATATATCTAGCCCCTCACAGCGCATTAATAAAGATATGACCCCCGCCGGCGCATTAATACATATAGATCACCCACCGGCACAAGTATAACGTACTGTCGCAGGCTGCCATCTATATACATATGTCACCACTGTTCTATGAATGAAAAGCATTCTAGCAGCAGCATCTGCCGGTCCGATGCTGCTGATAGAAATACTTTTCATTCATAGCACATCGCCAGCATATGTATATAGAAGCGCACTGGGGGGCAGATAACGCTATATGTCTGCACCCCCCTGTGCTTCTATATACATTTGCCGGCGCTGTGCTATGAATGAAAGGTATTTCTATTAGCATCGCATAGTGCCGGCAGCCAGCGGAAGATATATATTTATTAATGTGCCGGCGGGGGATATATATTTATACATTTTTTATATATTTTTTTGTGGGGCACTACATCAAACACAATAGCTTGCGGACCTAGCAACTCCCTCACAGCAATAAGCACCTGCACTTGCACGACTCACTGGAAGACTGCACATATATACAGTGATGGACAATCTACATATGCATTAAAGAGATCAGTCTGTCAATTAAATCCAGCTTTAAAAGATTTGGTTCTGGTAGACAACCGGGGAGTAAAATGCGCTGCCACATTCATTAGTCAGCTGTTACTCGCAATTGCAGTAGATCTTAGGATAGAGACTCGGAACTGATCGGATCGTGAGCTATTAGCTAGTGAAACGGGTGGCGTTGCGATCCTCTCCCTGGCCAGCAGAAAGATCTATACATTTCTTTGCACAGACATGTATGGATGTCTCGGCTGGCTTAGACGCTGAGCTGAATGCTGCTGGCTTTCCTGGCTAATAAGTTACGATTGCGGTGGGTTCCAAAAGTGAGACCTTGTGCTATTGACAACATGTCAGAAGTTGTTTAAATTACAGTAATGCTTTTAAAGTGCTTACAAAATGCACTGTTTTTGCTTGTATTTCACAATTTGTGGGTGATACTTGTATAAATTTTAGGCCTCCTGATATTTTACTGTTATTATCCCTATCCTAAATAAGTCAATTGTATGAATGACCACTTTAAAGGGGAACTCCACCCCTAGACATCTTATCCCCTATCCAAAGGATAGGGGATAAGATGTCTGATCGTGGGGGTCCCGCCGCTGGGGACCCCCGCAATATAGCATGTGGCACCCACCTGTTTCTTGTCCGGAAGCGCTGGAGGGTCTGGGTCACGACCAAGAGAACGGAAGTCTGTGACGTCACGACTCCGCCCCCGTGTGATGTCACGCCCCGTCCCCTCAATCCAAGTCTATGGGACGGGGTGTGACGTCACACGGGGCGAATAGTGGAAGAGAGATCTCCCGAAGATGTGGCGAATAATGATTTTCTACAGGGTACTTAGCATTATTGACAACAAATTTCCTAATCGTTTGGAGATGCTGTATAAAAGTTACAGGAGAAGTTTATAATGATGAGCCTCATAAAGAGGTGTATAGACCATAGCACAGATTATGGTATGTTAGTGTTAATGTTTATTATTTTCTAGCCTCAGCTTTGGTGCAGGTGAAGCTTTTAAAAGTTGAACAGTTTACATAATAAATTATTATTAGTATTATTAGTCATTTATTATAGCTCGCCTATTGATTTTTTGTTTCCCGTGGATTTTGTTGAGCTTAGTCTTTCTGAAAACGTTGTCTGCATTGAGCTTTGCATTGGCTGGTGTTGGGATCTCTTTCTTCAGATGTAAATATAGACATCTTTTTGTCTTTTATCTCTTACAAATGAAATAAAAGTGTGTGACATTAGGCAGAATAGTTTTAATAGCATTCTGATTCCAATCACTGTCATATCCATACTTATATTAAAACATGCTTCACATTTTTGAAACACATTATAACAAAAGACAATAAATATCTATCTTAGGGTCTATTCTGCGCAAGAGAGAATTCTGCGCATCAAATCTGCGCAGAATACTGTACATGTGAATAGACCATTAAAGCCTCTATAATCAGAAATGTGTTATTTTTATACAGAGACGCAGAAGGACCAACAGGACCATTATATGCATCCTCTAACCCTGAATACCTAAGTGCTAGTGAAGGTGAGTTGTTCTGATGATATTTTGCCTGTATAGACCTTTAGAGTGTTCATACACATAATAGTAAAGTGGGCCAAACCTGCGGATTTTATGTCTAGGAGGATATGCCGACTCTTCCCAAACAAATGATGATGGGGGAAAGCAGGTTTATGCATGTTGAATTTTAACATGCCTGATTCTTTTCTCTCTCAGGAGATAGCCACTGCCAGAGTTGTTTAGCTGTTCTTTTTTCCCCTCTTCTTTTTGAGAACATGTGCACCCTATGCTAAACAGAACTTGCAGGAGAAGCCGTTTTTGGCTGAATAATTGCTTGGCTAAATGTATTTTGAAGGCAAATAGCCTTTTTGTGGCCATACTATGTTGACTAATGTCAGCTGAACCTGCCAGTCACCTAATATGCATGGGGGGGGTGTCTCCTGACTTCCCTCCTGGTGACAGATGTAAGGTGAAAGAATGATCATGCATATCGGATTTGTTCTTAAAGGGTAACTCTCATTAAAAAATGTTTTGCTATTTCACTCCTTATGGTGAATAAAAAAGATTTCTAATATACTTTGTTTTAAAAAAATTTAGTTTTCTAATGTTTTATTTGTGCTTAAAAAAGCTCAAGAGCACATTTTCCCCCATCTTATACACAGACTTAGGACCGAAGCCCAAACACAGGAAGTGCAGCCTGGAGTGCTGAGGGGGGGGGGGTGTCCAACCAACAGCATATGGCAGCTAAGTGTGAGAGGAGCTATTATTGGATGAGGCTGGACACACCTCCCTCAGCACTTCAGGCTGCGCTTCCTGTGTTTTGACCTCGGTCCTGAGTCTGTGTATAAGATGGGGGAAAATGTGCCCTTGAGCTTTTTTAAGCACAAATAAAACATTAGAAAACTTCATTTTTTTAAAAACAAAGTATATTAGAAATATTTTTTATTTACCGTAAGGAGATCAATAGCAAAAATTTTATTTTAATGAGAGTTACACTTTAAGGAAAATAAGTCACCACCAGAAGTCTCTTGCAAAAGATAAATTCCCTCTGCCCATCACATGTATGAAAGGATCATGATGAGGAGCTGTTGGCATAATAAGCATTTAGCTGACAGCTACGGTATATGACCACATAGTAGAAAGCTGCAGGACGTTTTTTAACGTCTAACATTGAAAACCTTACAGGAGATGTATCATGATGAAGAACTTATCCCCTATCCAAATGACACGCCCCCTCCATAAATTTCTATGGGAGAGCCAAAGTCGCTCTCCTATAGTGATATATGGAGGAGACGTGTCACCCTCTGCCTCTTGCAGGGGTCGTGAAGAGCCGCTCCCAGGGAGAGTCGGAGCCCCATACAGATGATCGCGGGTGGTCCTAGCAGCTGGACCCTAAAACTTATTCCCTATTCTTTAGATAGGGTATAGGTTTTTCAGCATGAGACCTCTCCTTCAATAGGGGAAATAACATTTTGGATAAAAACAATGGGGGAGATTTATCAAAACCTGTGCAGAGGAACAGTTGCCCATAGCAACCAGAGTGCTTCTTTTTATTTTGCAGTGGCCCTTTAAAAAAAAAAAAAAAAACAATCTGGTTGCTATGGCCAACTGGGCAACTTTTCCTCTGCACAGGTTTTGTTAATCTCCTCCCAGTGTAGAGTGCTGTAAATCTGCAGTGTCACAGCTGACCAGGCAGAGTTTACATTTCCTATTTTTCAATAGAGTTTATTTTCAAGAAAAATCTGAGAACTAATAAATATCTGCTGTAATGACATCATATTTGTAGTACAGGGGACAATGCTTGTGCGTGTAATTTGTTATTAGTGTTTATTGCTGCCTAAATACTATTTAATGAGGTATTGCAGGATTTTTTTTAAAGTTAGTGTAGTTCATAATATAGTGTCTGTACCTGTGTGTGACGGTGGTCTCGCAATTCTTCAGTGATTTGCCCCCCAATATTTATTTTTAACAGCATACAACACTACTCGGGTCTTCCCAGGTTGCAGTGCGTTGAGACATGACATCACTAGTCAGGTGTGCAAAGGGAGCCTGTGGGTGGAGCGACTTCTGGGTGGGAGAGAGATCATTTTGCAACAACTGTAGGCACCCTGATTAGAAAACACTGGTCTTTTGAATGGATTGCAACTCATTTGTGTTTCAATGCGTGGGGTGGCTGATATGTGGGAGGGAGAAAAGTGACCTCACCCTTACAAACTAGGAACCATCCAACAGGAAATAGCCACTTCTCAAAAAGACAGCCACAGCGTTATGGTAATCTCACACCATAGTCATTTAGCCCCAAGACAAGTGCAGATCTTTCCTAAGCATGTCTATTACGGTCTAGCAGGTACGTACTAAATCACCTTATGGTGGATAACCCCTTTAAGAATTCATAAACCTGGTTTCTTTAGTTATGTTTTTGTGACAACCAAGTCAATAAATGTGTTTTTTTTTTTTTTCTTCTAGTGTACATTCCGGATGAGTGGGAAGTACCAAGAGATAAGATCAACTTGCTTCGAGAGCTAGGGCAGGGTTCCTTTGGAATGGTTTATGAGGGAATTGCCAAGGACATCATAAAAGGAGAGGCAGAGGTTCGGGTGGCTGTGAAAACTGTCAACGAGTCAGCAAGTTTGCGGGAGAGAATAGAGTTCCTGAACGAGGCTTCCGTCATGAAGGGATTCAACTGCCACCATGTGGTAGGAATTAAGATTCATATAAAGAAGTGTTCCAATATTCCACAACATTACTATTAAATTTCCAGTGACAATGAATACATTTCAAACAGTTTAAAAGGATTTTTTATGTTGCAAAAATAAGCTAACTACTAGGCAGTATACAGTCACTACTAAAGATTACTTTGTTCCCTGCAGGGACATAATCACTTGTTGTCTAGGGGACTTCTATAGTTTGTCTGCACTGACAAAATGACTAACCATTATTTCTTCTCCACTTCCTGATCTAGTGTTTTCACTTTTTTACATCTCCAACCATAACCTTTTTTTATTGTTACATGAATACACACGTATGACAGCTTTTTGTGTAAGACGTTAGATATTTTTAACCCCTAGAGCAGGGGTACTCAACTGGTGGACCACAGTCCAGATCCGGACCACGGCCGCTAGTCATCCGGATCTCGGGCCGGATCTCCCCTCATTCATTTGAACAGGTGTCTTTAAGACACTGATACAAATGAATAGCTGCGGCCCGGAGCGAGGGAGCACTGTGTTCCCTGCCCGGCGCTTCTCCTGTTCCCTGCCATCTGCTCTGGCTAGGCCTGACTAGAAGAGGCCGGAGCAGCACGGGACCTGGGACAGGAGCCAAGCTCTCAGGTACAAATTTGTTTCCCCACCTGTGACTCTAGTTGTTGTAGAACTACAGCTCTCATAATGACCTTCTGTCTGTGCATAATGGGAGTTTGCAACAGCTGAAGAGTCACAGTGGCAAAGTTCATGTAGGGGCATGGTGGCATTCTTCATTCTGGTGGCACAGTGGCATAACTAACTGGGGCACAGTGGCATCATTATTTCTGGGGGCACAGCGGCATTGTTAATTCTAGGGGCACAGTGGCATAATTAATTCTGGGGGCACAGCGGCATAATTAATTTTGTGGAGCACAGTGGCGTAATTAATTTTGTGGAGCACAGTGGCGTAATTAATTTTGTGGAGCACAGTGGCATAATTAATTTTGTGGAGCACAGTGGCATAATTAATTTTGTGGAGCACAGTGGCATCATTCATTTTGTGGAGCACAGTGGCATCATTAATTTTGTGGAGCACAGTGGCATCATTAATTTTGTGGAGCACAGTGGCATCATTCATTTTGTGCAGCACAGTGGCATCATTAATTCTTGGACCCCAGTGGCATCGTTAATTCTTGGACCACAGTGGCATCATTAATTCTTGGACCACAGTGGCATCATTAATTCTGGGGGCACAGTGGCATCATTAATTCTGGGGGCACAGTGGCATCATTAATTCTGGGGGCATAGCGGCATCATTAATTCTGGGGGCATAGCGGCATAATTAATTCAGGGGGCAGTTTTTGTCGAAGATGTATTTGGGGGCATAGCGTGTGGCAGTAATATTGCAGGAGAATAGCGTGTGGCAGTAATATTGCAGGTGAATAGTGTGTGGCGGTAATATACCAGGGGCATAGTATGTGGCAGTAATATACCCAGGGGTACAATGTGTGGCAGAATTATTTTAAGTGGTACAGTGTGTGGCAGTAATATACCAGGGGTACAGTGTGTGGCAGTTTTATATTCAGGGGCACAGTGTACGGCAGTATTATATTCAGGGGTACAGTGTGTGGCAGTATTATATTCAGGTGTACAGTGTGTGGCAGTATTATATTCAGGGGGAGCAGTATGTCACAGTATTATATTCAGGGGCACAGTGTGCGGCAGTATTATATTCAGGGGTACAGTGCGCGGCAGTATTATATTCAGGGGTACAGTGTGTGGCAGTATTATATTCAGGGGTACAGTGTGTGGCAGTATTATATTCAGGGGTACAGTGTGTGGCAGTATTATATTCAGGGGTACAGTGTGTGGCAGTATTATATTCAGGGGTACAGTGTGTGGCAGTATTATATTCAGGGGTACAGTGTGTGGCAGTATTATATTCAGGGGTACAGTGTGTGGCAGTATTATATTCAGGGGTACAGTGTGTGGCAGTATTATATTCAGGGGTACAGTGTGTGGCAGGATTATATTCAGGGGTACAGTGTGTGGCAGGATTATATTCAGGGGTACAGTGTGTGGCAGGATTATATTCAGGGGTACAGTGTGTGGCAGGATTATATTCAGGGGTACAGTGTGTGGCAGGATTATATTCAGGGGTACAGTGTGTGGCAGGATTATATTCAGGGGTACAGTGTGTGGCAGGATTATATTCAGGGGTACAGTGTGTGGCAGGATTATATTCAGGGGTACAGTGTGTGGCAGGATTATATTCAGGGGTACAGTGTGTGGCAGGATTATATTCAGGGGTACAGTGTGTGGCAGGATTATATTCAGGGGTACAGTGTGTGGCAGGATTATATTCAGGGGTACAGTGTGTGGCAGGATTATATTCAGGGGTACAGTGTGTGGCAGGATTATATTCAGGGGTACAGTGTGTGGCAGGATTATATTCAGGGGTACAGTGTGTGGCAGGATTATATTCAGGGGTACAGTGTGTGGCAGGATTATATTCAGGGGTACAGTGTGTGGCAGTATTATATTCAGGGGTACAGTGTGTGGCAGTATTATATTCAGGGGTACAGTGTGTGGCAGTATTATATTCAGGGGTACAGTGTGTGGCAGTTTTATATTCAGGGGTACAGTGTGTGGCAGTTTTATATTCAGGGGTACAGTGTGTGGCAGTTTTATATTCAGGGGTACAGTGTGTGGCAGTTTTATATTCAGGGGTACAGTGTGCGGAAGTATTATATTCAGGGGTACAGTATATGGCAGTATTCAGGTCATACATCCTCCACACTTCAGTAGCTCATTTGCTCTTTCCTTCATGGCACTGAGGCTGCTAGGTGTGAACCAGGCCTTGACGTTCAGCTCGGACTTTCAGTGGATGACAGACCTGGATAAGCGGACCTTCTCTAACAATAGTTGAGTACCCCTGCCCTAGAGGATGCAGAGCATAAATGTATCACCTGGCCACCTTTGACATAACACTTCTGGTTGTACATTTACACCCTAAAGTGTTTACTTTTTATTAAGTGAGCTCAGGATCTCTGCTCATTTCATAGACTGTGGATACAGCTGCCACCAGCATTCAGGACCTCACTTCTAATAAACCCTTTAGATGCCATTATTAGTTTTTAAGGATCAATTTATGCACATGAATGGCTGGCTCCATAGTAAACTAATGACACAACAGTCTGTGAGCATAGCCTTAGGAGAGAAAGGGTTATAATAAATAAATATATATACCCTCTTAGGTGCCATAGTTGCTACTGAGCATGCCATTTAGTGCAATAACGCACTACATAGAGTACCTGACAGCAGATGTAGTTAACAGTTGGCACCATATATATCGCGCTTAGCTCCTGGACTGGCATCATAATCCCTGACTCAAATTTTTTTCCCCCTTTAGTTTTTGAGACATAAACTTTCTCTAATATAACGATTTTGTGGAAATGTTAAACGGTGTGTTCCCTGT
This sequence comes from Hyla sarda, assembly GCF_029499605.1. Classification (NCBI taxonomy): domain Eukaryota; kingdom Metazoa; phylum Chordata; class Amphibia; order Anura; family Hylidae; genus Hyla; species Hyla sarda. The sequence goes on from NC_079189.1 coordinate 300,661,666, forward strand.
GCAATTATCATTGTAAAGGTATGAGGGAGATTTATCACCTGTGCAGATGGGAAAAATTGACCAGTTGTCTATAGCAACCAATCAGATTGCTTCTTTCTTTTATTTTTGTTTTATTTTTCATTCATTCTACTTATTTATTTTTAAGGCTTCTAAAAAAAATAATGAATCTGATTGGTTGCTATGGGAAACTGCTCCACTCTTCCTCTACACTGGTTTTGATAAATCTCTCATATTGTTTCTTTACATACCCTTATGGTTTTTTGATCAAATTGACTTTTGCAGGTTCGTTTGATGGGTGTTGTCTCCAAAGGACAGCCTACATTAGTCATAATGGAGCTGATGGGACATGGTGATCTTAAGAGCTACTTACGCTCACTGCGACCGGATGCAGAGGTAGGGTTTGTTTTCTTGATTTGCTTGTGAAATTACAGTAAATAAAGAAGAATATCAGACTATGTGTCCGATTCCCCCATTCTTCTTTCCAGAATAATCCTGGTCGACCAGCCCCTACGCTTCAGGAGATGATTCAGATGGCAGCTGAGATTTCTGATGGAATGGCTTACCTTAATGCCAAGAAATTTGTACATCGTGATTTAGCTGCCCGCAATTGCATGGTTGCTGAGGATTACACTGTCAAAATTGGAGGTATATTGCCATATTATCTTGTACATATTCTGTTCCATATCATCTTCACTCTCAGTGAAGTGATAAATAGCAAGTGTCTCATTATAGGATTTATACACCTTGTTGATTAAAGAAATAATACATGAGGAGTAGGGATCGACCAATTATCGGTTTGGCCGATATTCACGATTTTGTGCGTTATCGGTTTTGGCAATTACCTTGCCGATAATCCAATAATGCACCACCCCCGCCGCACCACCCACCGCGACCGCCGCACACCCCACCGCACTGCGTCACACACCCCACGCTACTTCTGGCTCCTTCTGCGTCCTGCGTTACGCTGTGCGCAATGACGAGTGACGTCCTCAACGCGACGTCACCGTCAGTACGCACAGTGACAGCTCAGGAGGACGCCACTGGAGCCAGATGTAGAGTGGGCCCCGCGAACAGGTAATTATAAAACCGGGGATCGGGGAGGCAATGGGGTCGGGGGGGGGGGTGCGGCTTTGTGCGGGACCGGTGGGGGGCGCGGTGCTGCGGTGGGGACTGGTGTTGCATAATGGCATTTTTTTTTCCAATTTTGCCCCTCAAATTATTTTTTGCATCACCATACATTTTGTGGTAAAATGAGTGATATCATTACAAAGTACAAAAAGTCCATCAAACAACAAGCCCTATTGATGAAAAGTTGGAAGAGTTATGGCAATACGACGAGGAGAAAAAAAGAAAAGGCAAAAAACGAAAAATCGCTGCATCATTAAGGGGTTAAAGGAAAACTCTTGCTGTAAAGTAGCATTCTCCAAATGGACCCAGCTTAAATAAATAAATAAACATAAGCCAGGTTGTTTCCAGGCAATTGTAGTCCCCTGTTCTATGTATCCTTTTGGCAACCACTACTTACTAGTTTAAGAAGGGCAGCTTTAAGATTTCAAGTCATGTTGTGCATTAGTGGTGGCCACCATAATAGTGAGATCACTTACTGGTATAAATTCCAATTTTGACACTATATCTTACTTATTTAAGGACTTCAGTATTTGTTTTATTTCTAGCCTGTAATTCTCTAACTTGTTCTTGCCAATCGTCATTTTCCTTCTTAGATTTTGGGATGACTCGTGATATCTATGAAACGGATTATTATCGTAAAGGAGGAAAGGGACTGCTACCTGTGAGGTGGATGTCCCCAGAATCTCTCAAAGATGGAGTATTCACCATATTTTCCGATGTCTGGTATGAATTTCATTGACAGACTTATATATTTTGTAAGGTTATATTTTAATAACTAATATTTAATATTTTACATTAACTCTAACACTGTATGTGAAAGCTATGAATCTATGAGCGCATCAGCAGCCTGGGACACACCTCTTATCCCATCAACTGCACTGATGTCTGCCATTAACCCTTCAGATGCCGTGATTAACCCCTTAAGGCCGACTATAACTACAACTCCCAGCATTCCCTTTGGTAGTCTGTGCATGCTGGGGGTTGTAGTTTTGCAACAGCTGGAGGTTTGTACAGGGTACATTCACACGGGTGGGTTTACAGCAAGTTTTCTGCTGCAAGTTTGAGATGTGGCAAATTTTCAGCCGCAGCTCAAACTCACTGTGAACCCAAGCGTGTGAATGTATCCTTAAAACACTACACTACACTACACCTACACGAAATAAAAAGTAAAACACTACATATACACTACACAAAAAAAAAAATGTCTTATACGGCACTGTTTCCAAAACAGAGCCTCCACCTGTTGAAAAACAACAATTCCCAGTATTGCCGGACAGCCACTGACTGTCCAGGCATGCTGGGAGTTTTGCAACAGCTGGAGACACCCTGTTTGGGAAACACTGCTGTAGGGTATTTTTGTGGCGGATTCAAATCCCCAATTTAGGCCTCAAATGCACATGGCGCTCTCTTGCTTTGGAGCCCTGTCGTATTTGAAGTAAACAGTTTAGGGCCACATATGGGGTATCTCCGTACTCGGGAGAAATAGCGTTACAAATTATGGGGGGCTTTTTCTCCTTTTGCCCCTTATGAAAAGGTAAAGTTGGGGTCTACACCAGCATGTTAGTATAAAAAAAAAAAATTAACACTAACATTCTGGTGTTGCTCCATACTTTTAATTTTCACAAGCGGTAAAAGGAAAAAATTAATAAAAAAATTTGGGACGCAATTTCTCCTGAATACGGAAATACCCCATATGTGGGCGTAAAATTTCTGTGGGCACACAACAAGGCTCAGGAATGAGAGCGCTCTATGTACATTTGAGGTCTAAATTGGTGATTTGCACAGGGGTGGCTGATTTTACAGCGGTTCTGACATAAATGTAAAACAATAAATACCCAGAGGTGACCACATTTTGGAAACTACACCCCTCACGGAATGCAACAAGAGGTATAGTGAGCCTTAACACCCCACAGGTATTTGACAAATTTTCGTTAAATTTGGATGTGAAAATGAAAAATAAATAAATAACTAATCTCAAAACTGCTGGTGTTACCCTACATTTTCACAAGGGAGAATAGGAAAAACAAAAAGCAAAATTTGTAGCCCCATTTAAGAGCATGTAAGAACATACCCCATATGTGGATGTAAATTGCTCTGTTGGCGCACTACAATGCTCAGAAAAGAAGGAGCGCCATTAGGTTTTTGGAGAGAGAATGTGTCTGAAATTGAAGGCCATGTGTGTTTACAAAGCCCCCATAGTGCCAGAACAGTGGACCCCCCCCCCCCCACATGTGACCCCATTTTGGAAACTACACCCCTCATGTAATGTAATTAGGGGTGCAGTGAGCATTTACACCCCACAGGTGTCTGACAGATTTTTGGAACAGTGGTCCGTGAAAATGACATATTAAATTTTTCATTTGCACAGCCCACTGCTCCAAAAATCTGTCAAATTCCAGTGGGGTGTAAATATTCACTGCACCCCTTATTATATTCTGTGAGGGATGTAGTTTCCAAAATGGGGTCACATGTGTGGGGGTCCACTGTTCTGGCACCACGGGGGACTTTGTAAACGCACATGGCCCCCGACTTCTATTCCAAGCAAATTCTCTCACCAAGCGCTCAATGGCGCTCCTTATCTTCTGAGCATTGTAGTTCGCCTGCAGAGCACTTTACATCCACATATGGGGTATTTCCATACTGAGATGAAATGGGATTGCACATTTTGGGAGGCTTTTTCTCCAATTACCCCTTGTGAAAATGAAAAATTTGGGGTAACATCAGCATTTTAGTGAAAAAAATCTAATTTTTAATTTTCCTGTCCAACTTTAGCGGAAATTTGTCAAACACCTGTGGGGTGTTAAGGCTCATTGTACCCCTTGTTACATTCCTTGAGGGGTGTAGTTACCAAAATAGTATGCCATGTCACCATAGGGGCTTCCTAAATGTGACATGCCCCCCCCCCAAAAACCATTTCTGAAAAACTTACTCTCCAAAATCCCATTGTTGCTCCTTACCTTCTGAGCCTTGCAGTGCACCAACAGAGCACTTGACATCCACCTATGAGGTATTTCCTTACTCGAGAGAAATTGGGTTACAAATTTGGCGGGGGGGGGGGGCGTGGGGCTTTTTCTCCTTTTACCCCTTGTAAAATTTCAAAAACTGGGTCTACAAGACCATGAGAGTGTAAAAAAATTAAGATTTTGAATTTTTTTCTTCATTTTCCTGCTATTCCTCTGAAACACCAAAAGGGTTAAAGGAATAGTCCAGTGGTGAACAATTTATCCCCTATCCTAAGGATAGGGGATAAGTTTGAGATCGCGGGGGGTCCGATCGCTGGGGCCCCCTGCGATCTCTCTGTATTGGGGCCAGGCTCTCCGGCCAGATAGCGGGTGCCGACCTCCGCACGAAGTGGCGGCCGACACGCCCCCTCAATATATCTCTATGGCAGAGCCGGAGATTGCCGAAGGCAGCGCTTCGGCTCTGCCATAGAGTTGTATTGAGGGGGCGTGTCGGCCGCCGCTTCATGCGGAGGTCGACACGCCCCCTTTCCGCGGGCTGTCGGGGCTCCATACAGGAGATCGCAGGGGGCCCAAGCGGTCGGACCCCCCCCCCCCCCGCGATCTTAAACGTATCCCCTATCCTTAGGATAGGGGAGAAGTTGTTCACCACTGGATTACTCCATTAACATACTTTCTGAATGTCATTTTGAATACTTTGGGGGGTGCAGTTTTTATAATGGGGTCATTTATGGGGTACTTCTAATATGAAGACCCCTAAAATCCACTTCAAAACTGAACTGGTCCCTGAAAAATTCAGATTTTGAAAATTTTGTGAAAAATTGGAAAATTGCTGCTGAACTTTGAAGCCCTCTGATGTCTTCCAAAAGTAAAAACATGTCAACTTTATGATGCAAACATAAAGTAGACATATTGTATTTGTGAATCAATATATAATTTATTTGGAATGTCTATTTTCCTTAAAGCAGAGAGTTGCAAAGTTAGAAAAATGCTAAATTTTCAAAATTTTCACGAAATTTGGGGATTTTTCACAAAGAAAGGATGCAAGTAACGACGAAAATTTACCACTGTGTTAAAGTAGAATATGTCACGAATAAACTATCTTGGAATCAGAATCATGGGTAAAAGCATCCCAGAGTTATTAATGCATAAAGTGATAGTGGTCAGAATTGCAAAAAAGTGCTGCATCCTTAAGGTGAAAAAGGGCTCAGTCCTTAAGGGGTTAATACTGATTAAGGCATCTAAATCTTTAGGACGGCTTTGTGGCACTTATCAGACCATCAGCAATGTGATCGCAGGGGTCCAATAAGTCAAGATGGTGGCTGGAGTTCTCCTTACCTGCTCTGTGCTGCTCTCAAGGGATCTTCTTGTGTTTGCTTCCTATATTGCTAATATCACTGATCAGTGCTATGCCAATTCATACCACTGAACAGTAATAGCAATCAAACGATTCATAAGTCACATATGTGTTAAAAAAAAATAGTTTTTAAAAAGGTGAATAAGCCCCTTCCCCCCCCAAAAAAAATTTTTTATTCCCCCCCCCCCTTTCCCATTTTACTAGTATAAAAATGATAAACAGCAAATAAACATATTTGGTATTGCCATGTTCAAAAATATATGAACTATTAAAATATAATGTTAGTGAACCCGTTTGGTGAACGGTGTAAATGTTTATTTAAAAAAAAAAGTCCAAAATAGCTGATTTTTTTTTACATTTATTTATGTGTTTTTTTTTTAATCACATCCCAGAGAAAAATGAATAAAAAGTTATGAAAAGTCACATATATGCAAAAGTGGTAACGTTATAAACTACAGATCATGGCACAAAAAATGTGCCCCCACACAGCTGCATTTATGGAAAAATAAAGTTAAAAGTGGTCAGAATAGTAAAGCTTCAAATATATTTTGTTAAAAAAAAGTTTGACTTTATTTAAAAGTAATACAATAATAGGAAAGCATGTAAAGATGCACTTCTTAAAAATGAAACCTCACAAAAGTTGTGTTTTTTTGTATACCGCTATATATATATATATATATATATATATATATATATATATATATGTATATGTGTGTAATTATAATGTTTTTTTTTTTTTTTTTTTACATACATTTTATTTTGAAATTAAAGCTGTCTTTACAAAGTACAATTGGTCATGCCAAACACAAATCTTCATATGGGTTTATAGACAGAAAAGAGAGTTATGACTCTCTAAAATAAAAGAGAGAACAAAAATGAAAATTAACTTTGTTTTTTCAGCTGCATATTTTCCTACACATTGAAGTCAATGGGTAGCAAAATCGGCTGCAGAAAATATGCACAAGTGACCCTACCCTTTATACCCTTTAGGGTTTAAGCAGTTTTTTAAGAAAAATACAAATTCCATGGGCATTCAGTACATTTTTTACAAAAATGATGGTACGTCTTTGATAACTTTTTTCTTTCTTTGATATGAGAACAAGAGGACATTATCCAGTCATTTGTTGTTTCCTTTATATAAAATTGAATAGAAAAGATCATTTGCAAATATTTTCCTTTCTTTCAGGTCCTTTGGTGTAGTGCTCTGGGAAATAACAAGTTTAGCTGAACAGCCGTACCAGGGGTTATCCAATGAGCAAGTACTCAAATTTGTTATGGACGGAGGTTCCCTCGAACAGCCAGAAAACTGTCACCCGAGGCTGTAAGTTTTAAAGTCACACTGTTGAAGGCAGTGAATAAAAATTACTTAGCATATTTATTCTATTTTTAGCTACAAATTGGTTTAGAGGAGAGGGCTTAGCCTAGGCCAATGATCTCCACCCTGTGAGACTCTAAATATTGCAAAAGTGCAACCCCCCCCCCCAGAACGCCTGGACAGACCACTGGCCTAAGGGATGGGGATTGACAAGACTTTTGTCCTACTGTGGTCAGACGAGGGGGGGGGGGGGGCTTCTTTTACAGCCAAGCACAGAAATAAAAAAATATTTTTGGCCAAGGAGATTAGCCATTTTCCCTTTTTTCAATTTATTTATTTTTTATTTTTATACTTTTCTCAGGTTAAGTAAAAAATTCTGTTATGATCATTTTTTTGGGTGTATTCATACATACAGTATCTGCTGTATATTTGATGCTGTGAGTTGTAGATTTGAAGTTGGAAAATCCTCAGTTATGGATACACACCTGTGGATTTTACAAGACAGTGTTTTGACAGTGCTATGTGTTTTTGATTGACTTGTAAGATCGCCAATGCGGATTCGGTGTGTTAATACACCCTAATGGTAAGTTCACAGATATTCTGCCACTGATTTTGCTACCCACTTACCTCAATGTTTAGAAAAATCTGCAGCAAAATATGCGCATTTGAATGTACCTTAATGTCTGTTCACACAAGGTTATTTCTTTTTAAACTCATAATGTATTTCTCGCTGCGAGTTTGAGAAGGGGCGGGGTGTCCGTGGGCTATCCGCCACAGATTTTCGGCAGCGGAATCTCTGCTGTTAAAAATCCGCCACAGACTATATTAACTTCAATGGGGTCTGTGGCGGATTTACCGCACCGGAGATTCCGCTGACAAAAAATTTCTGCGGAGACCCACCCCTTTTTAAACTCGCAGTGGGAAATACGCTGTGAGTTTGAAAAGAAATACGCCCATGTGAACATACCCTAAAGAGATCTGTCTGCAGGAAAACATTGTAGAAACTGCTGACATTATTTCTAGTGCTGCCAAGAGTCAAACAGAAGCCTTCCCATGGCCCTTAACTGCCCTGGGTTGGAATGCCTCCTTGCTCCCTCTCCTCTGCCAACTTGATTGACAAACAGGGCTTGACTTCTAGCACCAAGCCTCTCTAAAACTGGTGCATGTGTCCTGCATTGATATTGAGGCACACATGTAGTGAATTTCACTGCCTCACACACCGCATGTGAGCAGGTAAAGGATGAGGAGCATGGAGGCATTCCAGCCAGGGGCACCTCAGGGCCTTGGAGTGCCATTTTGATACCTGCCAGCCCAAAGAAATTTCAAGTTTCAAGTGTACTTTTATTCTCCTTGTCATACTAACTATGAAACTTTGTCTGCAGTTTCTACAGTGTTTTCCTGCTGACAGCTTTTCGACAGAATAGTACTAGTTCCATTCATTGTCTATGGGAGTTCCAGAGGTACCCAAGTACAATGGGTCCCCGTTCTACAGAGATCATGGGGGTCCCAGCACAATTAGAGGCTAAACTACACCTTTGATACTTTAGAGCATAGTTTAACCAAGGCTGCGGATAAGGGTATTAAAGGCTTTATTTTATGCCTTCCTTAGAAGCATTCTAGGGCAATTACACCCATCAAGGAACGGTATCTGTTGTTAAGCTGATGTTCTTTCTAGATTATTAGTTATCCCTAAGCAGAATCTGTGCTAGTTTTTCATCAATGCAACTCTTGTTTTTCAGTCACAGTCTGATGCAGATGTGCTGGCAATATAATCCCAAGATGCGCCCCACGTTCTTGGAGATCATTAATATGCTAAAAGATGACCTTCATCCTAGTTTCCAAGAGGTGTCTTTCTACTACAGTGAAGAAAACAAACCACCTGAGAACGATGATCTTGAGATTGATTTTGAAAATATGGAAAGCACCCCTCTGGATCCATCTTCATGTTCACTACGGGATGAGGGACAGAGAGGAAACATCTATGAGGAACATATACCCTACACTCACATGAATGGGAGTAGAAAAAATGGACGCATTCTCTCCCTCCCACGTTCCAGCCCATCCTAACACACATAGCTCTGCCTCTAAAATTTAACTACCCTCCGTCAAATCTCAGGACAGAACTGTACCCATGGCTAGAACATCAAAACACCAACGCCCTCTTCTGGTTTTGAATGTTTCATCGTCCCATTGGGTTCTCGACTGTATGGTCTCGTGTGTGTGTGTGTGTGTTTTTTTTTTTTATTCACTTGACAGGCTGACTATTGGGCGAAACCGAAACTGTGAACAGACCGGAGGAAACTCCATACTTTTCACTTACACTTTATTGCCTATTTATTTCTAGTGGCTTCTCATACTAGCAAGGTTAATGTGTGCAATGCTTACAAGTGGAAAAAAAAGTTAACGCATTTGGATGACTTTAAAGCACACACACCAAACATAATAAAACTGAAGCTCTAAAAGAAGGCAACATTTAAAGCTCTGTCTTTACTTGTAATGGATTTAAGGATATTTAAACCTCAGTGGAGCTCTTTAAACCCAGGTCCAGCACATTGGGAGTGTGTAATTCAGCTTTCTCAGAAAGAAGTAAAGATATTCTGGATAAAGACCAGTCAGTTTTACCTCACATGGAACATCTAATATGATGACGTTCATGTACCTTACATGTTACCCCATCTTCTACTCGTTTTCCTGACCTGCTGAATCTTCAATACAGTAAACATATCACTTGTTGGGCTTGTAGTTGAGGTGCCAAACTGTGCACCTGTATCCATGTTCCTTCTACAACTGCGTATAGTTGTTTCCTGTTCACCTTGTGGTCAAGAATCTGGAAGGTGCTAATGGGGCAATGTTTGCTTGTATTGCGTAAACAAACCTTTGGGATGGTCTGTATTTGTCCAGATATGTTCTTCACCAGACCAAAAAGGGAGCGATCTCTCACCATCCCCTTTCCCTATATATCACAACCGTAACTTCTTGTGTTCTAAATATTCGCTCCTTTTTTTTTTTTCTTTACACAAGCTGCATACACCTTAGGTTGGGAAAAGTAATTCGAATCAACTTTGTACCCATAAACTTGCAAAATACTTTTATTTTATTTTTTTGTTTTGTTTTAGTTTTCAAATTTTAATGTAAGGTTTTATTCATACCAGTAAGGAAGGTAACTGGTCACTAATAGTTTCTGTGGTTTGTGTAAAAGCTTCATAAATCAGGTCTTGCTTGGTGTGAACTACAAGTAATATATAGCAATTGCTTATTTTCATGTATACGCAATATATATATAATTTTTATATATATATATATATATATATATATATATATATATATATAATCTCTGATTATAGAAATTCCCTATAACAAGATCTAATTATTGGTTAAATGATTTCTCTAAATTTATGAACATAACACAAAAAAATATATCTATATATATTTTTCACACACACATACCTGGATCAGAATTTTTTACGTGATACATGCTTCAATTTTGAGCTGTTCCCGAAGATTGTTCTTATGGTTTGTTTGAGGTTTTTTTTTGTTTGTTTGTTTGTTTTTTAAGGCATGCTGGAATTTGTTGGGAATACTTAAATGTGAACAGACAAAATTGCCTATAACGATAAGAGCTCAGGCTTTCTGTTACACTCAATGTACTGTGAGACAAATGGACAATTCTATGAAATAATTTTCCCTCTATAGTGCATTTATTTTCCCCAGGTTCAGTAACTCCATAACTACAATGTGTGGCAGTCATCTTCACATTCTATTAGCAACCACGCTACATGAAATAATGGGATTATTAGATTACAACTAGTGCGAACAGTACGGCTCAGATTTAGCCCATTGTATAAAAATGCCACTTATCATAGTGTCTCATAATTGATTTCCCCTGTAATCTCACATAACTGTGTATAGTCTTTAGTAGTGTTTTGTTACAACCAATGACCTGCATCTGTGTTTGGTGTTGTCCTCTTATTAATTCACATATGACATTTTTCTCAATTGTTAAAGGGTTATTCCGGGCAAAAACATTTTATACCCTATCCAAAGGATAGGGGATAAGATGTCTGATCGCGGGGGGCCCGCTGCTGGGACCCCCTGCGATCTCCCTGCAGCACCTGCATTCTATGAGGAAGCTGTGTCTCCAGTTTAGGAAACTTCCGGGACTGAGGATGTGATGTCACATCACGCCACGCCCCCGCCATTCATGTCTATGGGAGGGGGCGTGATGTCACGTCCCCAGTCCCGGAGGTTTCCGAAATTGGAGACGCAGCTATCGCATAGAATGTGGGTGCTGCAGGGATAGGGGATAAAATGTTTTTGCCCGGAATACCCCTTTAAGTTTTTTAATTGCTGCTATGTATATAGGACTCCATAGGTCCATAAAAAGGCCCCAACAACTTTATAATACTATGCTTTTTATAACTATACCTTTTTCATTTATGTCATATGACTGTCTTTTCTTTAGCCAAATACTTGTACTTAAGTCTATACACAGTCTAACTGTCTGTATGGGTATTACAGTTGAACAAAATTTCATTGTGAGGTTGAACTTGGCACTCCCATTATCTAGCAGTGTTGTAAATGAGTTTTGCCATCTTTTAGCAGATTCTCACAGGACACTACTTTTAGTGTCCATTACAACAGGTTTGTACTGGCCCAACAGCGGGAGACAAATCTTTCTGTAGGAAGGCAGCAGACGTATGCTGCTTTACTAATACCCCCTCTCTTTTTTACATAGTTGTCTTGACTTTATATAGGGACTTTCAATAAGGAAAAAACTGTATATTTTCCACTATATATTTTCTACTAGAAAGTAAGAAATCCCTTAACTGTTCTGTGTTAACACTACCACTCTTCCTATTGCTGCAGATATACTTAACAAGTCACCTACCAGACAATCTTACAGTTTATACTCAAGAGATAGTATTCACCTTATCTAAAGCTGATCTTCATGCCAGCTGAGCGCACCTTAAATGATGCCCTCATTGGTCTGTTTTCACTGTTTGCCATTCTTTTCATACAAAAGTCACAAGATTTCATTACAACATTCATCCTTTTCTTACAGTGCCTATAAATTCTAATTTATGAAAGATTTCCTCCCCCTCCCCTGTCAAAATTGAACTTAAAAAGAAAAAAAAACCCTTGTAGTAAAAAAAAAAAATTTTAAAAAAATTTAAAAAAAAAGCTAAATAAAAATGTTACAAAAAATACACTACACGTTTAGTGGAAATGGCAGAAATAATAGTATATATTGTCTGGTTACTTTTGTAATTCAACAGATTTTTCTTAAGAGAAAATTGTATTTATTTTAATATAATGAAGATCACTGTACAGAAAATTAATTAGCTTTGATAGTAAAAAAAAAAAAAATTCTCATTTTCTCTCTCTTTCTGTGTGTATGTATGTGTATATATATATATATATATATATATATATATATCTATATACACACACACATGATAAGCGCATGTACATTTTTCTTATTAATGGATGTGAGGGGTTGGAGGAATGATTTTATTTTTAATTTGTGTTTGTGTTAGCACACTATCTACCTCAATATATTATACATCAATAAAAGTTAACCCCTGTTGTGCTGGAAGACAAGGGGATTTATTAAAGCACCTCAAGTTTTTTTTTTCGTGTTAACCACCCTTTACTCAGAGGGACTAAAATGGTTGAAAGAATTAGTTTAGGCTGTCAGCACTCCAGCATGCAACACCTTCTAAGATTTGGCAATCTTAAAGATGATGTCTCTTGTATGGATGAATAACTTAAACATTTCAATTACATGTTTGTAAATTGCTAATTATTTGAAAATCTATATGATGATAAAAATGTCAAGGTGTTATCTCTGTACACTGCAGGTCTCATCAGATATAGGTTATATGTATTTTAGAGCTTGTTTTTTTTTTTTTTTTTTTTAAGCCAGTGGAGATTACCGCGCTAATGTTTGCCAGTATGAAACCAGCATACGTAGATTTTTGCAAATGCATTCAGTTAGTATTTGCTACAAAAAAGTTTTTGGTCAATATGACAAATGGCCCAGTTTATTATTACTTTTCAAAATCTTATTGGTGGCTTTTCTCTGTGACTGAACACATTACCCCCAATCTAATTTTGAGTAGAAATGTTAGCATTTTTTAATCTCTTTTTATATAGTTAAGAAAGAAGAAAAAGGGGGAATGCTTACTACCTAATTTGTGGGCTATTAACATGATCCAAGAATTTGACCCCTAAAATATGTGGTACTGGGTAAAATCTAGTTAATTGTATATTTGAAAACAGTTATTCACTCTGGAGCTGCTTTAAAAATAAATTCCCTAAAAAAATGTTAGTATAAAAATTGCTCTTATTAGCTGCCTGAATACTCTATGTGATTTGCAGGTGGGCCTTCCAATGCATTAGTAGACAGATTATTTAAATGGAAAATCCATCCAAAAAATGGTATTGATCCGGACTCGCAAACTCCACTGTTGACAGAATTACCCTTTAGCCATTTGGTGACGGCTGTAAAGCAGCCTTTGGGAATTTGACATTTTTCATGGACCTGGATTTTTTATTATCGGATGCTCCCGCAACTGTAAAGAGTGATTCCTATTTCAAGGTTTGGCTTCACACATTTAAGCAGAAATATACTCTAACACCATCTTTTATTTGTTACATAAAAACATATGTGATGCCTTGGGACTGTCCCATGATGTAATAAATTAGCCATAGTTTTATCCTTTAAGAGAATTTTTCACTAAAGAACACCCCACCCACAAACCAAGTGTAGTAGGTTTTGATAAATCTCCCCCAGAGTCTCCACCTGTAAAATCCATTGGGTGAATGGGCCCTTAGTGACTTTATTAGTATGCAGCTCACTGACAGTTTGTAGGTTTACTGTGGGGTATGCAAGTAGAAAGAATCAACCTTTATCAGGATCTTTTTACCAATAAAGCCATTATGGCTTGGGGTGGGAAAGCTAGTGACAGATTCCATTTGTCCATTCTTATTTCTTTTATAGGGTAAAAAAAAAAACTTGTAGGAATGCAAATACACCTCTCGAGGGGTTTAACAAATGAACAAGAAAGCACTTCTCTTCCCCCAACTCTTTTAGAAATAAAGTATATTTTCCCTGTGTTTTTTTTTTTTGTTCCCCAAAGTCTATTCAGCTTCTTTTTTTTTCTCTATTACATGGTAATAAACAGGGAGTGCTGCACTTATATCTGCATGGCCACTTTGATTTACAGAGTTTCTGCATGGGTAGCCAGATTGTTCCTTTTGAAGAAATAATTCCACATATTCAGATTTCTTTGACTTCAGATTATTGATATCACAACTACTTTTCATGTCTTTAGCACAAACCTTAGTATAACAATGGGGGAGATTTATCAAAACCTGTCCAGAGGAAACATTTCCAGGTTGCCCATTGCAACCAATCAGATGGCTTCTTTCATTTTTAACAAGGCCTCTGCTAAATGAAAGAAGCAATCTGAGCAGCTTTTCCCTTGCACAGGTTTTGATAAATCTCCCCCCAATGCGTGGACCACATCCGACTAATCTTACATGGTCCCTTTTGGAGTTAACTGTGCGATAAAGTACCACCTTGGAACTACTATAGTGATATATATATATATTTTTTTTTTTAAAGGAGAACACAGTTAATAAACGGTTTAACACATGATTGACCCTAAATAAGTATGTAGTAAGATCTGCTATATTATGATGATGTGACTTTAGGATATGAATATATGAATATTTTCTATAACAACCAGCAGCCCCATTATACTTGTCACCCATTATTTGCTGCTGAAGGTCACAGTGCAGCATCACATAAAAAAGTAAAGGGAAAATAAAGTATTTTTTTGATTTTGTTCATCTGTTCTATTCGACCCTCCATGGCTCTTTCTGTTTCTGCAAAGTGCACACTAAAACTGAATTTATCATCGATGGAAGAATTGTAAACGTTTTCTGAATCACATAGATAGCGATAGGTGATGAAATATGGTAAGCAACTATTGTAATGTGTTTTAGAAATTGCTACTTTATGGAAGAGCAGTTAAATAAGATAATTTTACATTCCCTCTAAATAAATGTTTGAAGTACACCGTTACATTAGCTGAATCAAAAATGGTTCCTCATCTTTACTATTTGATTTTAA